>NC_142685.1:15952678-16254910 GCF_056320005.1 Nelumbo lutea | reverse complement strand
TATAGCTAAAAAATCCAGTTTATTTTCACTATCAAGTTCAAATAATTAAATGTTAGTTATGATATTTTGATATTTAAAGCCCAACTAACTAATAACAACCAAAAAAAAATTAAGGTTTTTCTTAAAAATAACTAATTAATCTTTTACAATGTTATGATCTTTTGCTTTCTCTCTTTTGGGAAAAATCTATGACGCTCAAAAGTTATGATACGTTATGAGTTCAGAGCAATCAAAACCCCTCCCGATTTTTTATGAATAGCATTGCTCGCTTGGTGAGGGTCGATATACATGGCTCCACAAACGATAACTCAACTCCACGTAAGCAGGCTTGACAAACACTTTGTATCCATCACTGACTCCTCAGCTCCACCTCGGAAGGTCGGCCTGCAGATAGATCAGCCGGTGTCAGCTCGGCGTATTAGGTGATTTGCCTCCGTCGACCTAATATATACATGGCCCAGCCTCGCAGGCCGGACTGGAAATAGGTTGGTCAATGATAGGTCGGCATGGGAGGTGACCTGACTCCGCCGACCTAGTGAACTATGTGAGGCAACGAGCGACCTCCTCGGTGGAGCAACCGCTTCTGGCCTTTCCAAGATAACAATGCCACATCCTTGGAGTTAACTACCACATTGCCCGTTATAGGTGCGATTGGATAAGTATTTTCCATTTACGTGGAGTCAATCTCTAGGCGTAAAAACACCTCCAAATCAGAAGGGCCAAAGATTTCGGGCATACTTCATGGAGCTCAGCACAGCCTGCCTATATAAAGGGATCCCCTTTCACAAAAGAGGTACACACAATTCAGCACTAACACCTCTCTTGCTCTCAAGCTTTTCATTTTTCACAATTCTTTGTTGACTTGAGCATCAAAGTGCCCACCATTGGTAAAGCAACCCGGATACTCTAATCTCAGCAAAGAACACCACATTGTGCCTCATAAATTGGCATCGTCTATGCAAACTCGCTACACAAAAGCCTAGTTCTCACCTCTTGAAAATCCTAAGCTTAGTGGCATCTTCAAGAAACAACAACACACGAGTTGACACGGTGCAATCACAGGGAACAGGACTAGCCCATGATGCACACTAAGGTCCCTTCTGTTACTATCAGGAAGTTCACCGTGACCCTAACCCTATCTGGTATCCATGCCATGTAGAGCACAAGTGTTCCTTTGTCCGTTGTAAACATGCCTCTCCTAATGGCCAAGCCCTCTGCGGTTCTTGTTAGGGTTGATGGCCACCAATTAGTTTTACAAGCTAGTGTGGTTCATCTATGAGTTAGACATGTAGATGAGAACGTCGGTGGCTAGTTTTGCAACAATGGTTGTGGCGCAGCAACAACACGAGCATCAATAGCATCAACTCATGTCAACAGTCAAAACATGAACCAAAATCTACAGCTCGACGGCCAAAACCAAAACAAGAACCAAGTACCAGATCCACCTTGCCACCATGACGAGATGAGCCAAGTCCAGGTTGAGGAATTGAATAGAGCCAAGCATCGTAGACGTACACATCGTAACATAGGGACAAGCCGCCTCGCCCCAAATGGTATCAAGGAGGCAAAGAAGGAAGAAGAGAAGAAAGACGCAAGTCAGATCACCACCACATCAGCACAGTCGGTGACCCGCACCTCGCCATTGGCCACTGAAATCCTCATGGCCCCACGGCCAAATGATTTCAAGGCCCCAGTCTGGAGTCCTACGATGGAGCAACAAACCCAATCAACCACCGCGACAGCTTTCAGACCTTAATGCAACTTCATGGAGCCAATGACGTGAGCCTTTGCATGGCCTTTTCAACCACCTTCTGGGGCACAGCTCGGATGTGGTACTCGGGATAGGTCGATGGCCCAATTAAGAGTTAGAGCGAGTTCACGGTTCTCTTCACCACCCCCTTCACGAAAAGCAAGCGGTGTCAAAAGTCAGCAACTTGCCTCCTAAACGTGGTGCAGTGACCCGATGAGAACCTGTGGGATTACATCAAGAGGTTCAACTTGGAACAGTTGTAGATGCCAAATCTTCACTCGAATGTCCAAATCAATGCGGCAGTTAACAGTGTCTGACATCTTAACTGTGTCGAGAGGTCATGTTCAACCCTCCAGCCACCATGGAGAAGTTCCTTAACCAGGCCACCGAGTTTACAAAGGCTGAAGAAGTACTCAGGTCTCAGTTAAAACTAAGCAGAAAGTGGAAAAGATCAGAGGATGAGTTACGAAGAAGAAAACAAAGGAAGAAAGCCAGGTCACCGAGGCGCAGCAAGTCCCCACGCAACCAGCAAAGTAGGTCGCCAAGTAGAAGAAGCAGACCAGAGCAACAGATCTTCAAACTGGCACTCTTGCACCGCTCCCATTCAAAACCAGAACTACATCGCACTAAGCGCGAAAAGGGGGCAAATCCTTATCCAAATCAAGATAGTTGATTACATCAGATAGCCACCTTTGATGAGAGTGGACCCCGCCAACAGGAACCCAAACAAGTACTGCCACTTCCACCGAGATATCAGTCACGATACAGAGAACTACCATAACCTTAAGGATGAGATGGAGGAGTTGATCCGCCAAAATTACCAGAACAAATTCATCAAGTAGGAAGACCAAAGTCGACCTATCGACTAGCCAAGAGAAGTGCAACAGTCGAGCAGGGACCAGAACAAGGACCAGCCCCAATGAGACCCACCACCAGTAGAGCGGCCCATCCGAAGCATAATCAACATGATCATAGGTGGGTCCATTATAGCAGGATGCATCATGTCAACTAGGAAGAACTCAAGTCGAGAAATCGTGCACAAGGACGAGAACCTGTCGAGTAACCCTCGAGTGGAGGAGGTGATCTACATCACCGAGGATGATGCCCGTGGGATCCAGTATCCAAATGATGACATCGTGTGGTCAAATTAATGATAAACGACTTCGATGTAAAGTGAATTCTAGTCAACTCCACTAGTTCGGCAAACATCAACTTCCTAAAGGTTTTCGAATCGAGGGAGTTGGAGAGGAAGGACCTGCTCCTATCCAACATCCCCTTGGTCAGCTTTAGAGGAGAGGTAGTATAGCCTCTAGGCAAAATTAAGGTTCTAGAGACAACGGGTTTGCCACCAAACTAGGTACACTTCGACCAGGACTTCTTAGTGGTAGAAACTCCCACACCCTACAATGCCATCTTGGGTCAACCGACCTTGCATGCCCTTAGAACAATGGTGTCGACCTACCATTTGTTGATGAAATTACTAATAGATTATGGAGTTAGAGTGGTGTGAGGTGACCAGCTCGAGTCTCAAAAGTGTTACATGGCAACACTAGATGGGAAAAGCCAAACTGGCCGTCGACGTCAACTTGAACCCACCACTGAAGAACGATGACAAGAGAGATCACCCCATGGAGGACACCATTCGGGTGCCAATCTTAGATACTGACCTTGCTCAAATGGTGCAGGTTGGAGCCCGCCTCAAGGAGCCACTGCGATCTAAGTTGCTAAGTTTTTTAATTCATAATTTAGATGCTTTTGCTTGGTCGGTAGTACTAATGCCCAGCATAGACCCCTCCGTCATAACTTGTAGGTTGAATGTTGACCTATTAGTCAGACTAGTCCAACAGAGGAAAAGGAACTTCGCCCAGGAGCGATGGAGGGTAGTGGACGAGGAGGTAGGAAAGCACCTCGTAGTAGACCTCGTTAAACCCTTGAAGCAAGGCCCTGCACGTCGTTGAGACAATGTACCCTAACATTGAGAAGATGGCCTTCTCGGTAGTATTGGCAGCTCACAAGTTTTGCAAAAACCCGAGGTGTTAGGGTGGCTAATGAAGTGAGTGATTGATGTCAATGAATACAACATTCAGTTTAAGCCGCATCCTGCAATAGGCCTAGGTCTTGCCTGATTTCATTGTTGAGTGCAAGTTCAACACATCAACCCTAGGGGACAGCTCGTTAACACCTTGGAGGTTTCAACTAGTGAGGCACTCGTCCCGACTTGGGACAAAGATCCCTGTATCCTCCATGTAGACGGCGCATCCAACTAGAGAGGAAGCGCTGACGGACTAATTCTCTATGGACCTAGAGAGGACAAATGGGAGTATGCCCTCCTATTCACATTCGGAGCATCGAATAATGAAGCCAAGTTCGAGCCATTGATAGCCAGGTTGTCACTAGCAAAGGAGGTCGGCACAATACATCTCGTCGTCTATAACAACTCACAACTAGCGGTGAACGGGCAGAATGATGCCCAAGAGCCTGCCATGTTGGATTATTTGTCCAAGGTTAGAGAATTGTTGCCAAACTTCCGCTTTTGGTACATCCAACACTTTTCGAGGTGTAAGAAGACTAAGTCGATGCACTCACAAAGCTGGCCAGTGTAACAGGCATTAGGAAGAAGACAATTTACATTGAAAACCTACAACAACCTAACATAAAAGGGGTGGCAGAAGAGGTCACTCCCGTCATGGCAACAAAATCGAGCTAGATAGATTTGTTCATTGACTACCTACGCCATGGGACCCTACCAATAGAATGCAACACATCTCAAAGGGTAGAGCGGCTGACCTCTGGGGTAAGGCACTCGCCCAATATATGCAAACTAAGAGTTACATCCAATATATGCAAACTAAGAGCAGTTGTATCACATGTCATTCATGCTCCCCTACTTGCATTGCTTGCATCCAATATATGCAAACTAAGAGTTACACGAGATCCACGAAGGTCTTTGCGGAGGACTTCTGGGGTAAGGCACTCGCCCAGAAAACCCTACAAAAAGGCTACTACTGGCCCACAATGAAGGTGAACGGAGTGGAGTTCGTTTGGTAGTGCAACGACACACCATCATACCACACCAAAATGCCACAAACCCGAGGTACCTTACTAGACAGAGGTGGTTATTGGTGGTCGCAATGGACTATTTTACTAAGTGGTCGAAAGTTGAGCCATTGGTATCCATCACAGCTTGCAAAGTCCAAAATTTCTTCTAGAGGAACATCGTTTGTATATTTGGACTACCCAGGGTTTTGACATCAGATAACGGGAAGCAGTTCGAGGACATCAAATTCAACAATTTATGTGTTGAGATGGGGATCCAACAAAATTTCACTGCGGTAACCCACCCAAAGGCGAACGGTCCAGCTAAAGTGACGAACAGGGTGATACTGCGCAAACTCAAAGCTTGGCTTTCCCGAGCTAAGCGTTTGTGGGTGGACAAGCTACCCAGTGTCCAATTGGCCTACCGAACTACCACCAAGACGATGACCAGTGAAAACTCACTTCAACTTGATGTATGAGACAGAAGTCGCCATCCCAACCGATATCAAAGTGCCAACCCTGAGGTCTGAAAAGTATGACGAGGAGGCTAACGAGGAGGAGCTATAGACTAACCTCGACTTGGTGGAGGAAGTTTGCGACTTAGCCTACATTCGGAGCACGACATACCAACAATGAGTATCTCGGTACTATAACGGCCAAGTTAAGAGACTAGTTTTGAGTTAGCGACCTGGTACTCAAGAAGGTTACGATACCTGAACCCGGTATCGAAAAGCTAGGTCCGACGTGGGAAGGCACCTATTGAGTCTTGAGGGCGGTCGGTGAGGGTACATACTAGCTCGGTACGCTAGAGGGGAGATAGGTACCTCGTGCGTGGAATTTTGACAACTTAAAGATTATGACTTATGAGGAGTTTGGAGTTTCGAGCTGCACCGACGACAATTGTAAATTATACTAAGTGCAAGAGTATAGACAACTTACTACGGTGACCTGGTCAAACTGCTAAATGAACAAGCGGAAGCATTTTTGACTTAGCCAAAATCACAAGACTTAGTCGAGGAGGTGTACAGCTCGATACCTCGGCTCACATTTTACACATGGCCTATTTTCTAGAAATGGAAAATAAAAGGCACGAAAGGAGGCCCATCATATCCAAGAAAAACTAATCTCTTCATTAAATAGCGCGAAGTACATGGCTGAATTGTATCATGTGATGGGCCGTCAAACCCTTGGCCCATAACCGAATTTGAGCCACCTAAAACATGACTCATGGGGTTGAGATCATACCCTATTGAACCATGGGTTCGGTCCAACTAGTTTGGACCAAACTAGGTCAATTCGGCCTAGGGTTCAGTGTCCAAAACATGCTACAATTCTCAAGATTTCGATCTAAAATTATAATCTTCTGAAAGTCTGATAGTCTGAATCTAATCTGGACAAACTACAAACCTGCAAGAAATTGTTAATCACAAATTGCAGAATTTTTTTTGCAAAAATTTCTACTTCTCCCCCCGCACACTCCAGCATGTCTTCCAATGTAAAAATAGAAAACCCCAATTTTCTATTAATTACATCAAAATTAATACATATGCATTTTTTCTAAAAATAAAAAATAATAATTACAAACCAAAATCAAATGAATAAATCGCAGGGTGCGCAAACCTTGGTGCAAATAAAAAATTCGATCTCATCACACCAACGGCCCAAAAACTCAAGAAATAAAAATATAACAATTCTAAAATTATTGCAGAATAAAATAAAATTAATTCCGGATCAAATCGCCCAAAGACTAAGAACCAATTTCTCAGTAAACTGCAAATTGTGCAAATTGTGCAAATTGAACATTTGGCTCTGATACCACTGAAGGGAAGGGAGATCCACCATGTGGATGGCCGAACCATGTTGGATGGTTGGGCGAAATTTCAAAAATTTCTTTTCTCCCGTCCGGGAATGTATTTCCAGTTTTAGAAAAACTGCATTTTTCAAAGATCGTTCTTGCACCAAACTGGAATAGATATGAAACCAAAGGAAATGAGAGGAATACCTAATATGGAATCCACACAAGTAGTTCCCAAAGTAGGTGTTCACACCCAAAGAGGGTACCAAAACCCGCTTCCACTAAACATGGCGTAGCTTGATATGAAGAAGGTTCAGCAATGCAGTCCTTCAGCAAGAACTGCATCCAACAGGTTGGGTCGAGCAAGGGAGGTGAGTGCGAGTTTGATCTAATATTTTCTTGCAAAAAATCTGAATCAAAACTTATCTCTAATCAGTTCAAGAATGGATGTCAAGTTAGGGTTAGGGTGGCAAGAGCATAAAGAGAGACAAAGAACTGAGAGCTTTGAGTAAACTTGGAGCAGTTCACCCTCCTCTATTTATATAGATTAAACAGTTATTCTCCTAATTCAATTAGGAGCTTCTTGATCCAAATCTTTATTTGGATCTGGACTCTTTAAGTGGATAAGATTTATCTTCTTATCCTTATCTGCTGATCCAAACCCATACTTGTAGCCAAATTCGGCCATGTCACATGACTAATTAAGTTGTCATATGACACCCTCACTAATCCAATTAATCTTTGGGATTTAGGCCCATTAAGAAGGAGGCTCACGTCCCTTGTTAATCGCTGGCTAACTTGGCTCTCTATGTATGGCGTGGGATCCCTAACATTGACCTCATAAAAGTCCATATGGATTCAGCCTAGCTTCTAAAACAAAGCCTAGCCGAATTCACTATTGATACAGTGAACCCTTGAGTCCATCACTATGGTCTCTTAATGGGCCCAACATTTACACTAAATAGTCTTATACTTAATCTCTCAACCCATAATGATCAAACCTTGCCTGACAAGATAGGACCTCTCCCTCGGCTGCAAGGTGTAGTGTTACACTCTCTACTCGGATGGATCCTAGGAGTTAAAACATTTTGCAAACCTTTTTTGTTAAAACATATATTTTGCAAAACAAATCCCAAACAAGTTTGAAATCGACTACCGGCAGTTTTGATTTCCATCAGAGAGAGTGCAGTCCCTGATAATCACCCATTCGAGTGAATTCTCAGACTGCCCCTACATACCCATGTTTTACCCCCTCTAAGGATCTCACTGATTGGTATATCAAAGATAGCCAAATCCACACCAGTGCAGTACCATAATCAAGTTTAGGGGTTAGGTGTAAATTTCCAGTTTTGCCCACAAGTCTACAAGGTCTAGGGCATAACTGGAAAATTTTCTGAGTTCAGTATTTCGAACTAACACACACTACATGTGCTTCGGGTCTCACCCTAGCAGTTGAGACAAGCCTTCCCAACCAACTTGGCAGCACATTAGTGTCAGCCACGGCAGGATAATCTTTCCCAAATCCATCCAACGGCTAAGAACATTCTAAACTAACACGAGTCTCATAAGTGTCCAGTTTAAGGATAATTACGCAGAAACATACCAAATATAACATGAATCAATTATGTACTTTTGTTCATTTACAATAACTGCATATGTACATCATTTTGATTGGAGCTAAGGGCATACACTGTCTAACACGTTTATGGTCCACATCTGCGCTGCAATGGGCCACCTCGGCACTCAGGCGAGCTCCCTCTAATTGGGCTTGCAAGGCCTTTGTATTCTCCTACATCTCCTACTTTTCACGGTTCGACACAGCGGCCATATTCAGCAAGACCTGGCCCATCGAGTTCGCCAATAAAGAAAAAATAATAGTAGTGAGGCTTGGAAGGAAAGGTAAGCAAACATCATAAATGAAGATCACACACTTGTAGGATGCGCCAAGTCATCCTTGTGGCGATGTCAGCAGGATCGAGCCCATTGTTGTATTGGAGGTCCCTAGGAAGGAGGATCCCCCTCCCCACTCGTAGAGCAACCAGAGGATTAGTTAGTCAGTTAGCAATCGAAACATCAATATTAGGGATGAATCAAGGTATCACCAAGCGTGAGGGGCCGATGGTGCACTCATCTAGGTCGACCTGGGGTGACGAGGCAGCTAGACCTGTAAAGACCTGAGCGGGCTCTACGGACATAGGATCGTTGCCCCCCTCGAGGTCGACCACCTCAGGCATACACATAACAGGCCTCTCGGCATCGGCTGATGAGCCCTCCATTGACGACCGAATTGAGGAATCCACCGCCTTCCTCTTCTTTTCTTAAGGGCCTCTTGGCCACCACCAAGAGGGAATTAGCACTCACCATTTATGAGGAAACATAGAGAAAAGCATGAATTAGCCAAGCTAAAGAATATCTTTTGAAATAAAGATAAAAAGCGATGACCAAGCTAACCTACCTATATGACTCAGGCCAACCCAAACAAGCATAGGATCAACTAAGAATTAATTTATCATTAACCGCCCCCAAACGAGGCATTGGGCCTCAAGACACAACTCTTCGTTAAACTGAACCTCAGAAACTTTTCTCATCTCTTGTTGTCAAACGATGTCCATGGACCAACCAACCTAAGGAAAAAATACCTACTCTTGTAGATGGGCTAGAGACCTCGGACACACTTCATTGAGCTCTGAGAGTCTACCTATATAAAGGCATCCTAGCTATGGAGACCGATTGGCTATGGCTCTCAACAAAGGTGAGGGACTACATTTGAAACCACGGTGAACGTCGTGGCTATAAAGGCATCCCCTTTCGGCTCCATTGAGACAGGCTCTCCAATGATCACTGCCTTCTCGAAAACAAAGGTGGGCCGACCTCTCAAACCGGTTGGCTATGCCTAACAAACTGTCATGGCTATGACTTCTCGAAAACATAGCCGGCTCAACTCGCCTCCAAACCACATGAAAAATCAAAAAGCTCTTAAGCTTTTGGATTTTTCACAATTCATCACTCACGTAAACATCAAAATGCCCAACACGAATAAAACAACCCACAAGCTCTGATATTTTTCTTTTACAGCTTAGCTAGATAATCTACTCAATTCAACGTCCGAACTGTCTACCACCAGGGAACACCAA
This sequence comes from Nelumbo lutea, assembly GCF_056320005.1. Taxonomy (NCBI): domain Eukaryota; kingdom Viridiplantae; phylum Streptophyta; class Magnoliopsida; order Proteales; family Nelumbonaceae; genus Nelumbo; species Nelumbo lutea. The sequence goes on along the minus strand of NC_142685.1, from coordinate 16,245,195 downwards.
ATCTCGAATCATCATCACTTTTATCACACCGGTTCGTTGATTATACATTTTTTCAGGGTATCAGATTTTTCGGTATCATAATTGAATCTGATACGAGTTCAGGTGCCCTTGCCGTGAGCCGTGGGCGGAAAAGACAGATATAGTCGGGAAGAGAGAAGAGAGAACAGGGGGACGTGGATAACTCGGTCCACAGTCCACGTGGTAGTTAATGGAACATCCAGTTATTCGACAGGTGGCGTCGTGTGGTGATAAAAAATAAGAGAGAGAGAGAGAGTAATAACACGGAAGGTGAAGATTGCGTGAATGGGACAGTGACCACTTTTTGCGGATCAAATTGCGTGAATACATTACAATGGGTACTGCCGCGGGGGCCATGCATACCGCCCATCCCCTTGGAACCCTACCAACTCTATCCCCCAACTAAAACCGTGAACCCACAGGTCCACAGCCCTCTAATTGATAATTATTGCTGTGCCCCTTACTTTTGAATGAATTGGATGAAGTGACGTAAGTAAGCTTCAGGCGATAGGAATGCACGATTGAGTATGGGGGCTCTTCTATTCTCTCTTGATGCTAAGCTGCTACTTTTGAATGAAACCTGCTGCCGCGCTCATGGCTCAAAGCTCAATTTGAACATCTCATACTCGTACTGATACCCTCGTCGTCTGTTAAAATAACTTTTAAACAAGCAAGGGGAAGAGAGAGAGAGGGAGCGCGAAAATCTTTTCGAATCGTCTTTAATTGTTTCAAACCATTATTTTGACCAAAGAATTTTATTCAATAAAAGTAAGTGGTCCCTCTCCAACCCGGATCAGCCCTGGATCGTACAGGGCAGCTTCTACTTTTAACTTCTGGGTTGGGTTAGGGTAGCCTGGAGCCTCTCTTTTCCAAGATTAGCGGTGGTATCCAGCTGGCTACAGATGACGGACGTACCTTACCACCAGGCAGCAATTGCATTCCTGGTAAATTGACGAAATTACCCATTGTCCAGACGATTGACGAAAGACGAAGATTTCGAGTTTGGAGAACCAAAACACAGGACAATGAGCGGGAAAGCCGTTTACTGTTTAATGAGTCGAGTGTTAGGCGGTTAGGTATTTTCCAAAATCAGCCGTCCCTACTATATTTGTACGGTTTCAACATTTACCGGCCGGCATGTCACCGGAGTGTGGAGTGTAGAGGTAGAGGAGGAGGAGAAAATGGAGAATGCAACCGCTGGAGGGTGGACACATTTGTGGAATCTGTTCCACTTTACTGTTACGGACAAATCAGGGTGGGGAATGCTCGTGCATCGTATCTTGATTCCCGGCCTCGGGTTCCATCAAAATTTCTTATTATTTTCTACACCACCTTTTGTTGCTTCACTCCACTCCAGTACTCCACTAGTTATGCCACTCAGACTTTAGACCGGTATAGCCGGTATAGCTGAGGTCGCTGCAAGCATGTAAATGAACTCTCTACTTCTAATTGTCCGTAAGACTCGGTTTGGAAGGAGTACAAATACAAACATGTAGAGTGCAAAACTTGTATATATTTGCACCGTACATATTTGTATTCCTACTCCTCCTGAACTGAGCCTAAAATTGGAGGAGGTGCCACTCCCGCCTTTCATTCACTCCATCTCCATACTCCATATTATCTTTTTTCTTTTCTTTTTTTTTCTGTTCTTACTTTTCCTCCACATTCACAGGTAGTCAGAGACTGTTATATCTGTAAATTCACAGAATCCATTGGCAGCTGTCACTCTCAATTATATGCATGCATGTAAAAAGGAATAGGGTTTCTTGCAGATAAGAGCAACTTTTTGCTCTGAATATCAATAAAAGATAATATTTTTATAAAATAACAAAAACAAGCTAATTTTTTTTGAAAAATATCAACGAAGGGTAATAACAGTGTACATCGTCTTCCTCTTCCCTTCCATGATGAGGCCGGAATTCACTCTGCAACTTTAGTGATTCGTCTTAAGCTTTCAGTGACTGCAAACAAGTAGAGAACGGGCTAAAAAAATTCAATCGGAAGTGAACACGTCATCGATTCGTACTGTTTTCAGATTACAACAACTAACGTGTTTACTCGTAATTGGGTTTCAGATCCGGAATCCTCATGGTTCATGCAAACCGGATTAACCAAAAAAACAAGTGTTCAAAGCATTTCGAAACGTCTTAAACGTGTCGATATAATGGTGTATGACATCTGGATAACGATGCTCAGCAGTCAGCACCGAGATTAAACGGACTCGGACAACTCGTTTTACTCGTTCACTAGTCGCCCCGATAGGATACACCACAACTCACCCACTCAATCCTGAAAAAGAGTGGGGCAAAACTCTTCAAAGTCGTAATAGACAGAGAGATATAAAATTCTTTCATTGCCTTTGATCAATCATATCCAAATGTATTTTAGAAAAAAAAAGGAGGAAAACGAATAAAGAAACCCTCGTATGTATGTATTGAAGAAACATTTAACAGGATTTCAAGTCTTAAACCGCTGGGATCCTGAACAGACCAGATGGAATGCTCGTTAATGGCAAAGAAAATGAAAGAAAGTTGGAAAAATCAAACCTGCGTGATTAGGAAGTGATCTCCAGCTTCCGTGGCCGTCTTAATATACTCAACGAGAATCTCATTACCAGAGCTGCAGAGGGAATTCCGGCCTCTATCACCAGAGGAAGGGCAGAGGAGGACGATGAACAATGTCATTTCCCTTCGTTGATATTTTTCAAAAAAAAATTAGCTTGTTTTTGTCATTTTATAAAAATATAATCTTTTATCGATATTCAGGGCAAAAAATTGCCCTTATCTGCAAGAAACCCAAAGGAATAAGCTGCGCTCACAGTCATAGTTTTGGTGGCCGGGACTTTGCCAAATGCCACCCAATAAGCAGCACAGCAGAACTGCAGCCTGAAGAGACCGAGAGAGAGACGGTCTCCCCTGGCCCCTGCTGCAAGGGACTTTCTTTTATTTAATCTATTAGTCGTATCGGGAGCTTCAATGCCTGAGCCATACAGGATACAGCTAAGCAAAAAGCTGTAGTGGTGCAATTTAAGCGAACCCCCATTTAAGAGAAGCCAAGCCAAACATGAATGAATACAACCACATTCCGAAGCCGGAGGGACGATTACTTCCAGAATTTAGAAATGTGATTGTTCCGGAAACAAGGAAGCCATATATAAGCATACAACGGACAAAGGAACATCATCCCCCCCTCCCCAACCTGTTTTGCCCGTTTTAAAGAAGTGGGAAGAAAACGCTGATTACCCCCCATATACAAAAGAAGAAACATCAACATCCACAATACATACCGACCCAGCAACAACGGCACCGTTCCCGCAACTCCACCGCTTCGCTTTCGGAACTAAACAAACAAGTTTAAAGTCAACGAAACGACGAAGACAGTATCTGACTGACTCCACGAGAAAGCCAAGGCAAGAGAATATGGGTGAGTGTGTGGACGACGCTTCTGATGGACTCCGATTGGAGTCTTTTGGGAACAAAACACAAACATCCCGAGGCCCCCGCCCCATTTGGTTCTTTTATCAATTAAAGTCATTGAACATAATTACATCTCGTAAAGCGTTATTTGACTCGACCAGAAAGATTATTGTCATAATACCCACACCGTAATCCCAGGCTTCCAGAGAGCCATACCCACCACCCATGTAATTATCCATTACACAAACAAACAATGCATTGAGACACGAGACCAGATCAGACAAGTTTACGGAAAATAGCAAAAATAATGGCCACACTCCCCACTCATTCTTCTTAATCAGTCGACATCCATGAACATGGCCCATCGCAAGATGCTTAATACTTACGCAAACCCATACAACTCTCTGAGCCTCGATTTACCCACTCCTCTCTCAAACCCTTTACAAAATTAACCCTTAACTGTTAACACGCAATGAAAAAAAGATAAAACGTATAAAAACAAAGAAAAAAGAAAAATGCAAACACGAATGGCAGTTTGGGACGTCGATTAACGGAGATTCCGCTTTGGGTGAAGATAAAAGAGTAGTTGCTACTTGCTAGCTGGTTGGATGACCCGGAAATATACACCACGAAACATGATAGACCTGACACCGTTTTTCGAAAAGGTTCGATGAATTCATCACCCTCGCAAGTTAATTATCAAAATACTCAGTCCACGTCCAATCTATCCGCTTTGGGTGAAGATAAAAGAGTAGTTGCTAATTGCTAGCTGGTTGGATGACCCGGAAATATACACCACGAAACATGATAGACCTGACACCGTTTTTCGAAAAGGTTCGATGAATTCATCACCCTCGCAAGTTAATTATCAAAATACTCAGTCCACGTCCAATCTAACAACCAATTCCAGACATAGAACAAGTAAACAACTACAATATTCGGTTCAAATTCCAGAAATGAAACGATTGATTTTTTTTTAATCGCAAGAATATAGTATAGAAGCAGCCACAAGTAGGAACAGGCATTTATAATGGCACACTTGGCCAATTGCGGAACTGGCAGTAAAATCTATCTTATTATACTAAAAGACCAGACAAGAATACAAATGGACACATATTCGTATTATTATCAAATTTTCCGGAAATGGTAGCCATAGCCAAGGCGTGGGATGAAGTTCACGCATCGACATCCTTCTACAAAAAAAATAGAGGCCCATTGTCTTCCGCTCTCTTCCCAACTATGATTTTACAACCAAAAACACAACTTCAGAACGACGGACTATAAACCACTTCCCACCAAACCGGTTTAGATGGCATCAACTGACTTATTACTCGAAAATTTTATAGGACAAAAAAAGCCCCAAGGCCATTTTCCTCCACCCCGGTAATTGGAACTAGCCAAACAACGAAAACGCTGTATATCTTTACTTGTATTACAAAACAGGACTCAACTTATTTCAAAAACATTTCTGCATTAGTTTTCTCTTCCCAATCAAATTTAAAGATTTCACTATAACCAACTAACTCCTAAACTACCAACTTCTCTCGCCCTTCTTAAAATCTGTTGCTTCAAATCTTCAATTGCTTTTTCTTTTAGTTGTTTGACCCCTTTCAAACAGAAAACACAAACACTATCAGTAGATTAGTAGATGCGACGAAATGCTGACACGTCAATACGTCCACTCTTGGGGGAGACGTATATCATGGTTTATGGCTGTTCCCTGGGAGCGGAAGCTCCGCTTCGGTTGAGGGAGATGGGCATTACTCCGAGTAATCACCGGATCTGCAACTTCCCACCACAAAAACAGGGGATGTTAGTTCCATTTCCATATCTCAACAAATTATTAAAACCCATTACACACAGACCACAAGTGATTACCATGTTCAGGAGCAGCGAAAACTCCGTTGAAACGCCGATGAGCACCAATGTCGTCGAAATTCAATTTCAAGGCCTGAACAACTCTGGCTGGAAGTAGAACCGTAGAACATGCTGATGCACACAAAACAAGGAATAATCAAGAACTTGTATTACGAAAATAACATTCGACGCCTCAAGCCAAAGAAGAAAAGATTGAATATCCCTCTCGTCAAAATACACCTCCAAAATTTCGGAATAACAGAAAAAAGAGACGGCAGAAACAAATCACACGAAAGGCCATAAGAGAAACACCCAGACCCAGTATCGTAATATTTTACCATAGCCCCAGACAAGAACCAATTCCAAGATCCTATAAAACATTTCTAATCTAGAGCAAACAAACCAAACATTACTGCAACAAAAAGGACAAGATGACCAACATGATCGAATGAACAAAATGGGTTACCTGCTTTTTTCCGGGAGTCGGCAGGGCTACCTATTCTGCGAGGCAAGAAAACACCGGTTCCACTGGACTCCCTTCTTGTACCGGAGGTCCCAAGGAAAACCGCTCTCATACCGGAACCTGCTTGTTGTGGCTGCTGCCGCAGAGGCGGCCATGCAGATGAAGATAAGCCCAAAGGCCGCCCACATCTACCGTTACCAAAACCAGGAGCAGTTCTTGCTCTATTTTGCGGCTGTTGATGCGTATTCTGAGGTTGCTGAGTGGTCCCAGCTATCTTCCCAGGTCTTCCCCAAACGGTAGGGCACTGTTGCTTCAACAAGTGTTGCTGCCTCAGCTGGTGGAACTGTATTTTTGAGAAAAAAAAAGGCACACCCAAGACTAATATCAGTTAAGTGAATTAAGACGGCAGGCGTTCGGTGCCCATTTAACAAGAAAGGCGGAGAATGTTTACTTGATTCGACTGCAGGTGCTGGTGGTTAAGAGCCGGGTCTGAGTACAAGCCGGCACTGACATTGGGATTCTTCACCGGAACAGGGACTGGAGAGTGCTTCCGGGGAAGACCCAGGAGCCCACGTGCTTGGTGGTTCTGTGGCATCTCATCGTTCATCCTCATCCTCACTACCTGCCCCGCAGCAGCGGAAAGCAGATCCCACGCATCTTCTTTCCCATTCAACGGCGTGGACGGTGGCGAAGAAACCTGTGAAGGGCCGTTGGGACTTCCACGGCTCGAGCCCCCACTACGACCCGACCAGCTTCCAACTGCGCACAACGTTGATTGCGGGGAGCCAGCCATAGCCCATGTCTTGAAAATCAGTAAATAACCCCAAAATCAGAAGAAGCTCACAACAGAGATCGTAGCAAGCAAAAAAAAACACGGAGATGGAAGGAGGAAATTGACGGACCTCGGAGGTAAATGAATCAGAGATGGCATACCTTATGGTTGTCGGTGGCAAAAGGGGCAGCAGATTTCTCCTCATCTTGCAGCATGGAATGAGCCATCTGCGTAGTTAGCCCAGCCAAGTAGTCCTCCTCGTCACTCTCGGTTTCGGTGGAACCCACGACTGACTCAACCGGGGAGCTGAGAGCCGACGGAGATCCATAGCATGCAAAGGCGTAGGGGAACTCAAAAGGAAAGAAGGACCCAGCTTCGGTCTCAGAGGAAAAGCCCTTGCTACCGTTATTGTAGTTGGTTTTCTCCATGAGTATGTCGTCGTCAGTGAGAAACTGAGAAGGAAGCCAGAACTCGCCGTCGTCCAAATCCTCCGCCATTACAGAAGGCCCGAGAGGGAGAAGATAGAGACTGAAAAACACGAAAAAGTCGGGATAGGTTTTGAAGGCGTGAGTAATGGCGATTGCTGCGTCGCGAAGATTTAATAATAACCCAGTTGGGTTTGCTGGATTTTGCAGGCCCAGGGCCCCGCTTCTAAAGAGGGGGAAAACTTACAAGTAAAAGGAAAAGGCACCCGAGAGAAAAAGAGAGAGAGAAGGCCAGGACCAAGCCACCGCACTCACCAGAGAGGATGGAAACTGTAGAAGACAAATAACTGTGTTAAGGATTCCAAAGTTTTCCAAGGACAGTTTGGATGGGTATCATTTCGTTGTAGGGTTGTGCAGGGAATGGATAGTTTGGATTTCGAAAATAGATGGGGAGACGAGGAGAGAGAGTGGGTCTGGGCCAACTCTCCGCAAATATTTATACGCAGACTGAAATACATACTTCAATACGTTCATAGTTTCATACATACATACATATAAAACAAATAAAGATATGTGCACAAACCCTGGAAGGTTGAAACGGACATTTGTCCTTCTGTGCCGCCACATGGCTTGTATACGAATCCCACGCATAAATTATAGGAAAAATACGGATACACAAAATGCAGAATTCTAAATTCCAGCCCCTTTATAAATAGCCCTCTCCCCCAATAAATCACATCGTGCCGACGGTCAGGATGCATTCCTTTACTTTGCGCCTAGTAAATTTTGATCTGAATTGATTGGTATTTTTTCCTAAATTATAATACCCATTACCATCTTTACTTCACAATTTTACTTTACGCTTACTATTACTTATTTACAGTTTTATTTTTTACATGAAAAAAAATTACTTTTACATATAATCATAAATTGATAATGGGTCCCACGTCACGCACGATTGAGGAAGTTATGGAGAACCATGGGAATGGAGAGACCGGATCTACTTCTTACAGAGGGCGCTTCACACGCACCTTCTATCATTCATCGGAAACATCTCCCGTCTTTATAAATTATTATTCACGGCAGATGTTCTCAATGCACGGTAGATGAGCCTATAAAGCGCCCATTTGTGAGGAACAATCCCGTCACGTATATAAAACACCTTTTTTTGGTGGTATAGATAAAAAACTTGTGAATCTCAAATTACTGACGTGGCAGCAAAAATGCTCTCGTTTTGGTGTTAGCATTTGTGGTAACTCGCTGCCTCACTGCTATGACCGTAAAAGACTGAACAGTCAGACTTAACGATAAGAGAACTAGACCGATTCACACGGGCGGGCCAGCTAATTTAATTTGGAGGAACAGTTAAAAGGAGCGAAGGCGCGAAACAGGAACCCATTCACTTTCTATACCCGCGCCCCACCCACAGTAAACAGCAGCCGCACATCTCTCAATGCAGGATTGCAATGCGCGGCAGATATGGTTCAGTGGGTCGCTGATCAAATCAATTCTTTTTTTCGTCAAGGACGAAGCCAAGGGTGAAACAGAACTCATTGCCCATATGGTTCATAGGGTCAAATGGTCTAACTGTTTAGGTGAATGACGATTCAAAAAACATTGGTGTGGCCGTATGGGTATAAAATAGTGGGCAAAATACGATTTGGCAAAGAAACAGCACTAATGTTGTCTGGTGATTATGTGGTTTGAAAAATAAGTACTTATTGATTTTTAAGTATTTATTTGAATAAATAGTTATTGTTGTAGATCAACGTCTTCCCCAACCACTTGTACCTATTTTAAGTACTTATATTGGGGTGAGATTGGCGAATCAATTCACCAATAAGTACTTATTTTAATGGAAATTACATTTTTATCTCCTATTTTTATACATCCGTATAAACATTAGATTTTGCATATTATATTATTCATTTCAAAGGAACTTGCCACATCACTATTTCAAGACATACATAAATTCACATGTAACATATACACGTGGCATTAATACAATAACAATAATAATAATAATAATAATAATAGGGATTATGCAAGAAACAAAAAACATCGGAGAACACAAGTCTATTCGGCTAATACATATTACCCAATCCATTATGCAATAATATTTAAAAGTATTATATCACCAATTGTTCTCAATAATTTTCCAAAAGATCAAAGCAAAATTCAGAATATGCAAAAAAAAGTAAAAAAAAAAATTCAACAACTACATATTTTTGGTGTAATACCCAACAAAAAGATCTATTTATTCAAACATACCATTATACACCCGAATACACATATAACATTGCATCGTCATTGAAAAATAAAAAATAAAAAAAGGGTTGCACTAAAATATACAAAAAAAGGTAAATAGGTATAGCGATTAATGGCCGATAATTTTCCGGTGAGTTTATCGTCCAAAGAAAAAACAGATTTCGAAAAAAAAAAAAAACGTAAAAAAGAACAATGTTAAAATAGTTAAAAAAAACAACAAAATAGGGAGTTTGAATGCAAGAGGAACGAATGAATCTGGAAAAACGACCCAACCGCCTATCGTTTTTTGGCCATTTAAGAAGTCATTGGTCGCCCTTCTCGTTGCTACCGCCACTGCACTACTCAACCTATGTGAATGGAGAAGATCTCCATTCGAAGGGATAGTTAGGGGATTATGAAATTTTTTAAGGATTGATTCATCCCAAATATTTTGAATAATCACTTAAAAATAACACAAATATTACTTGTTTTTTAAGTGGTTATTATTTTAAACAATCACTTATTTGACAAAGAGGAATATATGCTTATTTTTCAACTATTATATGATTTCAACACTTATTTTAAGTATTAATTTAAATAAATACTTATTTTAATTAAATTCGAAATTGGCTTTTGTAAAAAGGGAAATTGGGCCTACTACCACTCTGATCCCCGAATTTTAAAATGTAACAATTTAGTATCCAAACTTTCAAAACGTGCCAATCCAATATATGCCCTTAACGAATTACCAAGTGGCATTTGAAAAGATACAAATACCTCTCGAATTGCATCTATTTCTCTTTTTCAATCACCCAAATATTGACAAAAAAATGAATAGTCACATATCCTTGCCTCTCTTCATTAAAAACTGAATACCTTAAGTAAATAGCAACGAAAATCCATCTCCCCATGACTTTCAAATCATCCAAAGCTATCAGGAAATCAAAAGCATTACTTTCTCTTCCGACCAAGGGAATTTATGATGATAAACAGGAGCTATGAACAAATAAACCGTGTCTAACCATCCTACAAATTTAGCTTCTAGCTCTGTTCCTTTTTTTTTCTGTAGCTTCCGCCACTGGGGACACTACTAAAGACTTCTGCAACTTTCACCTGTAATAACTAAACAATGTAAAGGGCGATCACCAATGCAGCTACACGTCCCTTGTAGCGCTCATCCGACCTCTCCCCATTTCACCAATATCACTTGATTATCCTCGTCATCGGAAGCGCTAGACTTGTAATGGCAAGTTAACCCACCAAATGCCCTGCACAAAGACCCTCTTTGATTCAAAATATCCTTTCTCTTTCTTCTCCGTAATAATAGCCTCCCGTTGCTGTCTGAAATGGAGAATATCTTCAATATGGTGTTGAGAATATTGGCTAAGTGTTATTAGGGTTCAGTCTTAAATAGTGTTTTGTTTTTAAGGATAATTTTGACATTTAAAAAAATTTAAATTGCACAAAGCATCACGTGATAAGATAACTGATGGACTATTAACAGTAGAGACTAAGATGGTGTTTAGTATGGATGTAGTTTTTTGAAGAAACAGTGCCAGGATCAACATCGGAGATGCGTTTACAAAAAACACATAAAAAGTTAGTTGCTCAGCATTGGAGATGCGTTTAACAAAAAATGCATAAAAAAGTTATTTGGTTGAGCCATTTATCTAATAAATTTCTCTCTCGAAAATTGTGTGAATCATTTATTAAAATAACACCAATTTTGATGTTTTTTATTTTCAAGACCAATTTTTCACAATTTGGCTTATATGGCGCCCAATGGCACTGAGGTGTAAAAAAACCGTACAAAACATTAAAAGCAGATTGTCTCATTTTTTAAGACAAAATTATACAAAGCGTTTATCTTACAAATGCCATCATACCAAACAACCTCTAAGTTGATACTTTTTGAAAGTTTAGATAAGAGTAACACATTTGAAAGTTTCAATACTAACTTAACATTATCCCAAGGGTATTAAAGTGTAATTTTCCCATTATAATTTAAGAAAGGGCATGTAATGGGAACGAGAAACACTTGCTTTGTATTAATTAGCTTGGGGAAGGGCTTTGGTTTCCGGTTTAAACTATAACTAGTAACATGTACGTGTATTTTGCATCTTCAAAACAAAACTATCTAAAATTCATGAGATAATTTCTTAATTATTATAAGTGAGCAGTTTTTGGAATAAGAATAAAGTAGTTATATGCTTTTTTTATGCCTGTTGTACAATACTTAAATAAAGAGTAAAAATGTGTAATAAAAAGTGTAGAAAATGAGTTATTGGCTCTTTTATTTGTAGTATGGGTATAAGATTTATCGTCAGTCAAATCAAGTCAAAATAGGATTTACATACTTCATTAGCGAAACGCAAAAACACTGTTATTTGTCTTTTATAACCTTTTTGTCCAGGGTAGGCTATTGTGTTCGGAGGCCGAGGTGCTTCTTCCTTCCCGTACTAATAATAACCTAAATTTAACTGTATCAGTGTCACAGTCCCAGTCCGAGTAATGCGCAGTACTGGGCAGTGCAGTGAGTAACATACCCCGGTTAGGATAGGATAGCTTCCCTTTTGACAGAAAGAGACTCAATGCTGCGCTTGCAGATCTCCACTTTGGACTTTGGAGCACCCAACCTTATTCCTTAGGTCCCCACACAAACAACTTCAACTTTAAAACTTAATCTACAACCGAGAGAGAGAGAGACGGATTGCTACTTGTTAATGTTGCGACATCGAACACCTGCACTGTTCCTCGACCCCACTAATTTGCTTCTGGTCCCATTTCTTAGGTAGATTATGTAAAGCTTTCCTCCAAAAGTTGACAACAACAATTTTGAATATCTTATTCACAATAATGCTACCCATTTTTACCCACAAGGACACAATACAATAAACCTTGACATTGGGAACGCTTTTTCATGAATGATAAAGTGAGATGTTTCAATGTGTGGCGGTAATTCTCATAATAAGAAAATATAACATGGATAATAAATTGGTGGGATTAGAATGATACAAACCACACCCTAAATAATTAATCTACATTATATCGTTGTAATTAGTTATTTTAAATTATAGATAAAAATATGTAAATTATAGTAAATTAAAATTAAGAGTGGATTCGAGTGGAGTTGAGTCAAGTATCTGATTATTTAAGTTTGGCTCGCCAAAATTATATTAAGTTTGAGTTTAATTACAGTTAGAGACTTGAGTTTGACTTTAGCTCGGCTCGAAAGCTCGTACATTCGAACTTATCTCGACTCGATTCGAGATCAGTTGTGAGCCAAGTTATTTATAAAAAAAATAAGAATTGTAAAGAATTATTTATTATTATACATAAAAATAAAAAAAAATAATATATATAATATTATTATACAAACAACAAAAATTATTATCTATATGTATGTATATATGTATGTGATGTTGCTCAATCCAAGGTGGTGTACAAACTGAGGAGATCAACCAGATAGTACTTGCCAACAAGGCAGTGCCAAGCGACAAGGACGAGGCTGCGCTTCAAGACCTGTGATCAAGAACGGAGAAGTCAGAGGCCCGAGGAGTTATCCCCGGGTAGGTACTCAAGTCAGTAAGATGTGATGGATGGCCGGGCCAAGCTATAAGGATGCTAATCTGGGCAGAAAAGCAATATGGGTGTTAGAATTGGAATCCTTTACCTTGAGCATGGAGTATCTCTTTATAGCTGAAGGTCTGTGTCCTGGTCGGATAAGGCTTCTGGGGTTGTCGGGATAAGGTTGGCCGGCGAGGTATTTGGGATAGAGTCCTATTCCCCGGTGGAATTGTCTTCCTTACTCATCCTTGTTCGTAGTTGATGATGCGCAATCTGGCCGGTCTTAGTTGTCAACAACCTTGCTTCTGAACTGAGTAGCAGGGAACCTGAAATGGAGGAGATGAGGAAGCTCCGGGGGGAACCTGGTGTAAAGGCTCCGAAGCTTAAGTTAGAATCATTCAAAGGCAAGATGAAACCAGATAACGCAAAGTTTGCATACCTCCTCTTTGGGGGAGTGGAAAGCCTTTTATAACCACCTCACGCACTCACTCCTAGACTCCTGTCAGGTCGGGAATGAGTATTTCCGTGCTTCTGCCAGTTCGGGCGTCCTCGCCTCTACTGGGGCAGAACCGTCACTGCTCTTTTTGTCGGAGTCGTCTCTGTAACTGGAGGTAGTGGTGGCAGGTGATGGTGGCAGGTGGCCGTTTGTAGTGCGGCCGTCAAGCGTCAGATCCCAAGTCAGTCAGGTGCGCCGCCCCTGGATACGGACTCCTTCGGTGTCAGGTACGGTGTGGTTCGTCCAGTTCAATGCTCTGGAAGCGAAGTGCCTGGAGCGGTGCGTGAGGCGGTCTTGAGTTCGGATAAGGGGGGAGGTTCCGAACTGTCATAAGACGGGGCAGTTCGGGTCTCTACTTTGTGTGACTCGGGGCCAAAGGGAGAGTTTGGGCTCCTCGTGGGGAGTTCGAACTCTACGTAGGGAGTTCGGGCTCCTCGTAGGGAGTTCGAGCTCTAAGTAGGGAGTTCGGGCACCTTGTAGGGAGTTCAAACCGTTGGTCTCTTCCCTTTGCTGTTTGTACCCTCGGTACACTGTTTTAAGTGCCGAGCTACTTGTTTTTTGCCACGTGACGTGATTTGCGAGGTCGGGCCAAATCTTCCTTCATCAATTGCCCCCCACTCCTCGTGCTAAGGGTCTTGCCCTGGCGCGGGGAGTTCACAAGGTGTCAGGTAGATTTGTACTGCACTTTGAATCTTGGTTCTGCTGGCTTGAGGTGCGTTGTCAGGGTTTCTTGAGCTTCTTCGAGTGTCCATTTAGGCAGGAAGTGCACCAGCCGGTCTAAACACTGATAGATGTGGCAGCGAGCGAGTTATTTCAAAATTTCAAAAAAGCGCGCCACTTGGGTGGCGCGATAGTGGGCGTCTTTTCAAATTTTAAAAAGACATGCCGCTGCCGTTTTTTCTGAGGAGACGTGCGCTGGCGTTCCGTCAGTTTTGAAAAGATGTGCGCCGGCGCTGTCAGTTTCAGAATGACGTGCGCCAATCACGTCTCGGTCTCGGGGGACGTAAGATCAGTGTGGCTGTAGGCCGTCGGACTGGCTTTGATCTAAGTCGTTGCCTTTCGGTCACTATGAGCATAAATAGTGGGGGGGACCCCAGTTGTTGTCACTTCTCTCGAGCTCGCGTCTGAGTTTCAGCTCGCATCCAGTTCGCGTCCAGGTTTTTTCAGTTCGCGCTCAAGGTCTTCCGCTCGTCCGAGCTCCTGTGGCCTACAGCTTCTGTCCGGGTGAGTACTTTCCTGGATCTCATCACTCCCGATGTCTAGCTTGGATGGCTCAGATAGTCCTTTCAACGGGTCTAATGCAGGTTCTACGAACCAAGTTGCATCCCCCGATAGCCCTAGCGAGCCGGAGGTAGAGCTCGAGGAAGAGTTCGAGCTCATAGGCCGTGGCGCTTCGGGTAGTTTGGCGTCCACCTATCGTCGAGGTCGGATGTTAGACAAGTTCCGCCCTTCGACCATGACGCCCGAGGGGCTCCAATCCCTCATTACTTACTATAACTTGTCCCGGGAGTATGCTTATTTCATACCTTCGGGTAGTTTTCCTTGGGAACATGGTCCTGATGAGATCGTGATATTCCGGGAGCAGCTCGCCGCGGGGCTGCGATTGCCTTTCCATCCCCTCTTTGTCGAAGTCTTGAACCACTTCGGCGTGACGGTCGGCCAGCTTCACCCGAATTCCATTCGAAACTTGGTGGGGACAATCTCCTTATTCTACGACGAGAGCTTTCCGTTGGACTTGGAGATTTTTTCTTCAATCTTGATGCTTAAGAAGCAAGCGGGTCCCCTCCCCAGGCGCAGGCGGGCTTACTACCTGTCTCCTCGCCCGGGCTTTAAGCTTTTACACGAGCTCTCCAACAAGGTCCCAGCATGGAAGCGGGACTATTTCAGGGTGCGAAGTGTGCTGGGGTGGCCTTTTTAGACTGGGTGGGGGATGGCCGCTCCTGACTCCGGGGTCACGCTTGACAAGGAGACAGTGAAGGGCCTCCGGCAATGGGCGCGGCTTGGGCTGAAGTGTCAACAGTATCTAACAAAGGCCAAGCTCATTGCGGCCGACCTGAGCTCGGGTAGGTTCTTCACTTAGAGACTCTTATCTTGTTGTCTTTCTTGCTTTTTACTGGTTGCGAACTTCTTTTCACAGGTGTGATGGATTCGCGAGGGACCCGGGGTGGGCACTTATTTCAAGGTATGAGGAGGAGAAAGCGGGTTGCCAAGCGAACTCGCACCGAGATGCCTTAGGATGCGGAGCCCGAGGTGCCGGGCTATCATCCAGAAGATCCGCCCAGGGAGCCCCGAGGTGGTCCCTCCGATGCAGGAGCCGGCTGGGGCCCTTCTCCTACATACTCCGAGGCTCCTGCTTACTCCAGGTCTGCTCCTACGCGAGCTAGGCCCTCAGGCTCGGGGGCCTCGGGGGATTTCAGGAGTGTATTGACGCCGACCCATGCTCTTCAAAAGAGTAAAGAGGCTATCTTCCCTGAGGAGGTCGCGGTGTGGACTGATCTCCCTCTACATCAAGTGGCCTGCCGTGCCGTTACCCATGCCATGGTGGTAAGTGTTTTCCTTTTTTAGAGCTCTTTGGCTTTTGTTTTGTTGGTTCTTTTGATCATTCGGTCTCTTTTGGTAGGTGAATTTTTCTATTCACGCCTTGTCGGCTCAGGTGGAGAGGAGCTCAAGGCAGGTGCGAGCTGCCGAAGAGGCTCGTTGAGCTGCGGAGAAGGCTGCTCGTGCAGCCGAAGAGTGCTCATTTTTCACAGATCAGGCAGGCGAGGTCTCAGAGAGATGCCGAGGTCATGGGAGTGGTGGTGAAGCACATGGCGGACTTGAGGCTGGATCTGTAGCATCAGGTTGAGTATCTTCAGGAGGACATCAGGGAGAGGACGCAGATCTTTTCCCAAGGTATCGATGATGCCAAGAAGAAGGCCGTCGATGAGTACATTGCTTCGTCGGGCTTTGATGATCTGATGGTGGATTCATATAGGAGGGGTTTTAAACAAAGCCGGTGGATGATCCGGAATACGTACCCCGAGCTCGACGCTAGTGCCATATCCACTTCGCGCATAACTCAGGAGATGGCTAATGCTGCTGATGCCGAGCCAGACTCCGAGGGAGAGGCGGGGCCTTCGGGTTTTGTTGAAGTGCCTTCTGATGATGAAGAAATAGCTCCGGGCTTGTAAAATTTTTTTTATGTACTACCTTACTTTTGAAATGGAATGACTTTTGTTTAAGTGCTGGTTATTGTTTCTCCCAAACTGAGCATATTTGCCGAACTGACTATACGTTCGGTCTGTTTTCTGCCCGGGTTACCGCACTCGCGCGGTCTGTTTTGGTAACTCAGGAGATGGCTAATGCTGCTGATGCCGAGCCAGACTCCGAGGGAGAGGCGGGGCCTTCGGGTTTTGTTGAAGTGCCTTCTGATGATGAAGAAATAGCTCCGGGCTTGTAAAATTTTTTTTATGTACTACCTTACTTTTGAAATGGAATGACTTTTGTTTAAGTGTTGGTTATTGTTTCTCCCAAACTGAGCATATTTGCCGAACTGACTATACGTTCGGTCTGTTTTCTGCCCGGGTTACCGCACTCGCGCGGCCTGTTTTGGTGCCCTGAGATGCCGGTCCCTATTAGTTCGTTGTCTCCGTTTCGCCTTTGGCTCTCTTCTTTGCTTGCCTGTGCCGAGGTTTCTTCGTTAGTTCGGCGTCCTAGCCCGTAGGCTTTGGTGGTGATTTTATCCACTTTGCTTGGCGGTCTATAGGTAGTATCGCGTTAGGTTGACAATGTTCCATGCTCGGGGTACTTGTTTTCCCTCTGGGGTTTTGAGCTCGTATGCCCCCCCGAGTGCTTTCTTTGCTCTGTAGGGTCCTTCCCAATTTCGTCCGAGTTTTCCTACGCCGGGTTCGGGTACCATGACCTTACGGAGAACCAGGTCGCCAACGCGGAAGTTCCTTTTCTTTACTCTAGCGTTGTAGTACCAAGCTACCTTTTGCTGGTAGGCCGCATTTCGGATTCGTGCGAGGTCTCTCACCTCGTCCTGTAGGTCGAGGTTGGTGCGTAACTCGTCTTCATTTGTCTGCTCGTCGTATGCTTCTAGTCGCAGCGTAGGGACTTCGATTTCCGCTGGGATTACCGCTTCGGTGCCGTAGGTGAGGTTAAAGGGGGTCTCCCCTGTGGAGGTTTTTTCCGTGGTTCGGTGAGCGCATAGAACACTTGGTAGCTCGTCCGCCCACAAACCTTTAGCTCGGTCTAGTCGTGCTTTCAGTCCGCGGAGGATGGCTCTGTTCATTACTTCTGTTTGGCCGTTTGCCTGCGGGTGTGCGACCGATGTGAAGTTCTGAATGATTCCCATACTTTGGCACCATTTTGGAACTTGATATCCTCGAACTATTTGCTGTTGTCGGAGATCAGTACCCGAGGTAGCCCGAAGCGACATACTATGTTCTTCCAAAAGAAGTTTTGTATGTTTCGGGCTGTAACCGTTGCCAGAGGTTCAACTTCTACCACTTTGTGAAGTAATCTACTGCCACCACTAAGAATTTTCTCCCACCTGTCGCTGGTGGGAATGGCCCCAGAAGGTCGATGCCCCATTGTGCAAAGGGCCATGGACTGGTGAGGTACTTGAGGTCGGAAGCAAGCTGATGGTGGATATTGGCATGCTTTTGACACTTGTTGCATTTTCTGACGTGCTCGATGGCCTGTCTTCATCGTTGGCCAGTAGTATCCTTGTCGAAGTGCCTTTTGAGCGAGGGCTCTACCCCCCAGGTGTCCGCCGCACAAGCCTTCATGAGTGTCACGGAGTATGAGCTCGGCTTCGGCCGATCACAAGCATCGCAGGTAGGGGAGCGTGTAGGATCGTCGGTACAACTGTTCGTCTATTATGACGTATTTGGCTGCCTGGCGCTGCACCCTCTTGGCTACATTGTGGTCCGCAGGGAGGGTTCCGTCTAGCAGGAAGCTCGCGAGTGGGTCGATCCAGCTCGGCTCTGCTTCAGAGACAGGAGCAACCTCTTCTGCCCCACCGAGAATACTGGGCCGAGGTAAGTCCTCTATGTACACGGTTCTCATGGCGTTGTGACTCGTGCTGGCTAGTCGGGACAGGGCGTCAGCCTCAGTGTTCTCTGACCTCGGGATTTGCTTGATGAAGTGTGACTGGAAGTTGAGCAGAGTCTCCTTTACTTTTGCCAAGTATGCAATCATAGTGAGCTCGCATCCTTCGTACTCGCCTGTAACTTGGTTGACCACGAGCTGGGAATCACTACAAATAACTACGCGCTTTGCTCCGACCTTGTGCGCTAGGTTCAGCCCGAATATCAGTGCCTCGTACTCCGCCTCGTTGTTGGATGCCGCGAACTCAAAGCGTAGTGCGTATTCCAACTTTGTTCCGCTCGGGCCGCGTAGCACTATTCCAGCGCCGCTGCCCTGCTGGTTCGAGGAGCCATCTACGTGAAGGATCCATGGCTCCTCATCCTAGTTCGCGCTTGGTCTAACCAGGAGAGATGCTACATTGGCTGCTACTTCACGGGGTTCAGACTCTATTGGCTTGGGAGCTCCGACCTCGCCCGAACTGGGGATCTCGGGCTCGACTGGCTCAAGGGCTTCGTGGCTAAACGTGCACTCGGTGATAAAATCTGCCAAGGCTTGGGCCTTAATAGCAGTTATTGGCTTGTACTGGAGGTCGTACTCGCTGAGTTCGATGGCCCATTTCATCAGTCGACCGGGAACCTCGGGTTTGAGTAAAACTTGTCTCAGAGGTTTGTGAGTTAGGACAATGACGGTGTGAGCCTGGAAGTACGGGCGGAGTTTTCGAGCTGCTGTCACCAGTGCGTATGCTAGCTTTTCTATCTGCGGGTACCTTGCCTCTGCTCCTTGCAAAATTTTACTAACATAATAGATGGGTTGCTGGACCCGGTCTGTTTCTTTTATTAGTACCGAACTGACCACCTCGTCGCTTGCCGAGAGGTACAGTTCTAAGACCTCGCCCTCCTCGGGCCGAGCTAAGGTCGGTACACTAGCGAGGTAACCTTTTAGCTCGTCAAACGCGAGCTGGCAGTCTTGGGTCCACTCAAACCCTTTGCCTTTGATTGCTTTGAAGAAAGGTAGGCAGCAGTCTGCTGATTTGGACATGAAGCAGCTTAGAACGGCTATGCAGCCGTTTAGCCTCTGAACTTCTTTTACTTTCCGAGGTGGTCTCATATCTAGAATGGCATTTATCTTGTCCGGGTTGGCCTCAATACCGCGCCGATTGACAATGTAGCCAAGGAATTTGTCCGAGGTGACGCCGAAGACACATTTGTTGGGGTTCAATTTCATGCTAAACTGACACAGGATTTGGAAGACAGAATCTAAGTCTTGTATTAATTCTTGTGAAAACTGTGTCTTGACGACCATGTCGTCTACATAGCACTCTATCTTCATGCCAATCAGGGGCCGAAACAACCTATTTACAAGTCTTTGGAAAGTCGCCCCGGCATTTTTTAATCCGAAGGGCATGACATTGTAGCAATATAGACCGAACTCGGTTATGAAGCTGGTTTTTTCCTCATCGGATTGGTCCATCCAGATTTGGTTGTAGCCCAAGTAGGCGTCCAGGAAGCTTAGCAACTTGTGTCCCGAGGTCACGTCCACTAGGCGGTCAATTCTGGGGAGGGGGAAGCAATCTTTCGGGCAAGCTCGGTTCAGGTCGGTGTAGTCGACGCACATGCGCCACTTGCCGTCCACCTTTTTTACCAGCACGAGGTTGGCCACCCAGCTCGGGTAATGGACTTCCCTTATAAAGTCTGTTGCGAGGAGCTTCTCAACCTCCTCGTCGACCGCCCTCCAGCGTTCTGGGGGTAAGTTGCGTTTCTTCTGTCTAACGGGTCTGACTACATGGTCAGTATTAAGTTTGTGAGTTATCAGGCTGGGGCTAATGCCGGGCATGTCAGCCGTAGACCAGGCAAAAATATCTAAATTTTGAAGTAAAAAACTCACTAGTTCGGTTCGTAGGGGTTCCTCGACGGAAACACCGATCTGAAGTGTGCGAGCCGGGTCCGTAGTCGAAGTCGGGATTGCGACCATTTCCTCTATGGGTGAAGCTCGTTCCTCACCTTGCTCCACAGGCCGCTCTAGTTCGAGGTTGTCGGCCGCCTTGGTCTTTCCCTTCAGGGCGGCAACATAACACTTGCGGGACTCGATCTGGTTGCCCCGCGCTACCCCCACACCGAAGTCCGTAGGGAACTTCATGGCCAAATAGTAGGTGGAGACCACCGCCCGTAGGATATGCGTGATCGGCCGCCCTATTATGGCATTGTATGGGGAGGGAGTCGTGACCACCAGGAAATCATGGTTGAGTCTGACCGCACAAGGCCATGTGCTGACTTCCACAAGTACTGCTATTTTTCCGAGGGGCCTGACTTCCTCTCCGCTAAAATCCACCAGGGGAGTGTTTCCGGGGTTCAGCTCGCTCCTCTGTAACTGTAGCTGGTCAAATGCTGATTTAAAGAGAATGTCCGCTCAGCTACCCGAATCTACGAGTACGCGTCTGACCTCGAAGTCACTGATCCTTAGTTTAATGACAAGCGCGTCATCATGGGGGTAGCGGAGCCCTTGCACGTCATCCTCCGTGAAGAAGATTGGTTCTTCGGTCTTTGGTCTCTTTGGGGGGTTCCATTCCTCGAGGACCGCTTTGCGAACTGATGTCCGGGCCGCTGTCGAGGTACACCCTACTACCACCGAACCTCTCACAATTACATGGATGGTTCCCCGAACTGGCCTTTCTTCCGGAGGCTGTCACTGCAATGGTTCGGCAGGTCTGCTACTAGATTCGGGGGCATCCTTTTCGTGCTCCCCTTGCCGACCTGCCTTATTGTTATTATTGTTGTGCTGTACAAAGTTTCTCAAGTATCCGCAACGGATGAGACCCTCTATCTCGTCCCGGAGATTATTACACTGCTCGGTACTATGGCCATGGTCTCTATGGAAACTACAATACAAATTCTTATTTCTCTCGTTCGGATTTCCCTTTAGGCGAGTTGGCCACTTCACGTATGGGGCGTCCTTGATCGTCATTAAGATCTCGGTCCACCTTGTGTTTAACGGCGTGTAATCCGTTCAAACTGCTATGGGAGCTCGGAGCGACTGGTTCGGCTTCGGCTCCCAGGCTGGGTTTTTTCGGTCGATTGGGTTGGAGGGCTCGCCTTCCCTCTTTCTTTTCTCGTTCCTGCCTTCGGTTCATTGGTTGATTTCTTCCTTTGTCCTCATGAACTTGTCCGCGAGCTTGAGAAATTCGGCCACGGTTGCGGGCTGGTTAGCTACCATGTGCCATTTGAATTCTTTGTGCGTTACCCCTCTTTTGGCCACCGCGAGCTGCACCGCAGGGTCCAACCGTGGTATATGCAAGCATGCTTCATTGAATCGCTTGATGTAGCCCCGGATGGATTCTCCTTCCCTTTGGACTACTCCGAAGATGCTTTCCTCTGTTCTGGGGCACCGTTTGCTGGTGATAAAGTGTGCGGTGAAGACCTGCACGAACTGGGCCCAGCACTTTATCGACCCGGGGGCCAGGTTCCTGTACCAAGTGCGGGCTACCCCCTAAAGGTGGTGGTGAAGGCCACGCACATGCACGATTCGCTGGCCCTGGTGAGGTGCATTTGGAACTGGAAAGCATCAACGTGGTCGTTGGGGTCGAAGGACCCGTCGTACTTGTCCAGAGGTGGGAGCTTGAAATTTCTGGGTAAGAGGACCGCTAGGAGTTCTGATGCGAGGGGGGAAGGAACCGAGGGAATCGGGGCAGCTCCTACCTCATCTGAGCTCGTCTCTTCTTTGCCTCTAAGCTCTGACAAGACACGGGTGGCGGTTCGGCGACTTCGCCGGCGCCTTCGTTGTTGAGTGGGCCTTGTACTGAAGCTGTTGGCCTCCGTGTTGCCAAGCTCGATGGGCCCGGAATGCTAGTAGTCTGCCGCCAGGGCGCCGAATCGGTTTTTCGTGAGCGGGAACTCAGGCTTGGAGCGCCGAGGTGCCGATCTCGCGGGCGAGGTTCCCGACCCGCCTGCGAGCTGCGAGGTGGGGATGATTTTTTTTTCTCTTCGGCCTGGGGACAAGGCCTGGCTGTTAGGGGGGTTCTGGGGCCGGGAGGCCTTGACCAGCCTCGGAGCGGGGTGGCGAGGTGGAAGTAGTGGTTGGTTCAGTGGCAGTTGGGGGAACTGCTGTTGATAGTGATACTGGGAGATGTTGTGCAGCACTTGGTGTTGGTGCTACTGGAACTGTTGCATTTGGGCTTGCATTGCCCGCATGCACTGCATCAGGTCGTCCAACCGGTTTTGGCTGGCTTCTAGGGGGACGACAATCGGTTCAGTAAAGGTTGTCTCAATAGGGGGAGGAAAGGGGATGCTTATGGCAGAAAGGTTTACGGGCGCCACTGCTTGTGGCGCATTCAAGCTGGGGATCCCATCCACCGAAAGGGGGATGATGAACTGTCCAACGCACACCACGAGGACTTGAAGTTGTTCCCCGATGGTGTTTGTCTCCATGCCACGTCCGGCGTTGCTGGAGGAGGCCATGAGTGTTGGGTTTTTTGAAGAAAAGGGGTTATGGGAGTTTGGAGGGAGGCTTTTTGAAGCGTTCCCACAGACGGCGCTAATTGATGATGCGTAATCCAGCCGGTCTTAGCTGTCAACGACCTTGCTTCTGAACTGAGTAGCAGGGAACCTAAAACGGAGGAGATGAGGAAGCTTCGGGGGGAACCCGGTGTAAAGGCTCTGAAGCTTAAGTTAGAATCCTTCAAAGGCAAGATGAAACCAGATAGCGCAAAGTTTGCATACCTCCTCTTTGGGGGAGTGGAAAGCCTTTTATAACCACCTCGCGCACTCACTCCTAGACTCCTGTCAGGTCGGGAATGATTATTTCCGTGCTTCTACCAGTTCGGGCGTCCTCGCCTCTGCTGGGGTAGAACCATCACTGCTCTTTTTGTCGGAGCCGTCTCTGTAACTGGAGGTAGCGGTGACAGGTGACGGTGGCAAGTGGTCGTTTGTAGTGTGGCCGTCAAGCGTCAGATCCCAAGTCAATCAGGTGCGCAGCCCCTGGATACGGACTCCTTCGGTGTTAGGTACGGTGTGGTTCGTCCAGTTCAATGCTCTGGAAGCGAAGTGCCTGGAGCGGTGCGTGAGGCGGTCTTGAGTTCGGATAAGGGGGGAGGTTCGGAACTGTCATAAGACGGGGCAATTCGGGTCTCTGCTTTGTGTGACTCGGGGCCAAAGGGAGAGTTTGGGCTCCTCGTGGGGAGTTCGAACTCTAAGTAGGGAGTTCGGGCACCTTGCAGGGAGTTCGGGCTCCTCGTAGGGAGTTCGAGCTCTAAGTATGGAGTTTCGGCACCTTGTAGGGAGTTCGGACCGCTGGTCTCCCCCCTTTGCTGTTTGTACCCTCAGTACGCTGTTTTAAGTGCCGAGCTACTTGTTTTTTGCCATGTGGCGTGATTTGCGAGGTCGGGCCAAATATTCCTTCATCAGTAGTTATGCTCATCCGTGTGGCATGTAGCTGACGTGGCTGAGAGGATAAGATGGGGGGCTACAGTAATAGCATAGCCCGACCTAGGTCACGGAGGCCATGTATGCCTCGGAACTAGCCGAGCTTTGTCAACGCGACCGGGCTGACCGGGCAATGAATGGGCGTCCATGTCTCTTTCAGGACTAGCTTAGCCATGACCCGAACAATATGTATGTATGTATGTATGTATGTATGTATGTATGTTTGTATGTATGTATTTATGTATGTATGTACGTACGTACGTATTAAGCTTAATTAGGTTCGCGAGCCTTACGAGTCAAGCTTAGCTAAATTAGCAAATGAGCTACATACTGGGCTCAATCTCGACTCAAAGCTCGATTTAAACCAAGTTGAATTGATCTTTTTACGAGTTGAGCTCGAATAGCTCATAAAAAGCCCAATTTGATTCCATCCCTAACTAAACTGTCCACACCTACAAGGGGCATTTGTAGATTTGGTACCTATTAATTCCATACATCTCAAATATATCTTGTGAGATAATCTATACATTCAATCATATATGAAATTTATTTTACTTTGAGCCCAAAATAATTTGGAACTATAATACAAATTAATAATGGGTAAAAATAAAACACAAATACATAACTACCAATAAACATAAAAATATATACGGTAAATTGCCAAAACCTCCCTTGAAGTTTGGTAATTGCAATCACCTCCCTCAAACGTTTTGACACAGATGCAAGTAAACCCTTCCTCTAAGAATCCTTAAACATTGAGGAATGAAAATATCCAAAATACCCATGCAACAACATTTGACCAAAATGCTTATTTTCCAACTTTTTTAGTAGAAATCTTGCTGAATTAAAAAATCTGTAAAAGAAAAGATTTTTTCTTCAAGAAGAGAAGAAAGAAGATCAGGAAGAGGTTTAAAAGAGAAAAGAGAGCTCATAATTTGGCCGCCCCCTTCACTAGTATTTATATTAAAATAGAAAGTGGAGTAAAATGATAAATATTCCCTTATACGGTGGCAAGCATCTAAAACTGTATAAAACACTTAAAATACCATCAACAAAGGACCCAACAAGAGTGTTGTGGTCTCCACTTCCAATCCAAACAATAAACATAAAAAAGATTACTACTAAATCTGCAAAAAACTGATTAAATCCTCAACACCCCCCTCAAGTTGGGAGTAATGTCACACATTCCCAATTTGCATAGATTATTTTCAAACATGTTCTTTGCAACCCTTTTAGTGAAGACAACAGCCAACTGCAATTCCAAAGAGACATAAGGCAAGCAAATTTCTCCGGTTGTAAGCCTTTCTCTTATGAAAATGCTTATAAATTTCAATGTGTTTTGTCTTGTCATGCTGAATTGGATTGTGGGCAATATTAATTGTGACTTGGTTGTCACAATATATCATCATAGGTTCCTCTTCTTCTATCCCAATCTCACTCAATAGGGACTTAATCCAAAGTAGTTATCAGACACCATGACCCATAGATCTATTTTTAGCCTTTGCACTTGATATAACCACAATTGTCTGTCTTTACTCTTTCATTAAATCTAGTTTCCACCCACAAAAGTACATACACCTAATGTAGATCTCCTATCATCTAAACAATGGTTTTCGAAACTGGACCAGACCGGACGATCAGACCGAAAAAACTGGTAACCGTTCAGCCCCCGGGTCCGGTTATATTGTAACTGCTATTTCTTAAAAAGGTTAAAAAATTGCTGACCCATGCGGTCGAACCACTAAACTGTTCAACCCGGGCAATAGTTCACATGTAGCAAAATTCAATTTCATTCAACTAAAAAAACAAAAAAAAATGGCATTCATGTCCCCTGATTCCATCCTTACCCTTCCAACATTCCTTCCTCTCAGACCTCATACTCCGACGACATGACCGATGACCTGCGGCAGCCACGACCGACGTCGACCAATGTTGAACCACGACGATCGGCAACTACGACGGATTACCTTCCTCAAAAGGGCTTCATCTATGGTGATAGGCAACTACGACCTTCCTTCCTCACAGAAGGGCTTCATCTATGGTGACCAACAACGCAATTTGCGATTATAGCCTACCTTGCTCACAGAAGGGCTTCATCTACGACGGATTTCTTCTTGTAATCAGCAGCAAGAAGGAGCAACGACGGTTGGCGATTTTGTAGTAGCGGTAGACAATTTTGTAGCAACGGCTGGCAGTGAGCTTTTTATTTTTTGTTTAATTAAATAACTAATATTGCTTAATTTTTATTGGAAAACTCAATATGATAAAAATTTTCATATGCAAATTATCATATTGGTTTTCATATGATAAACCAACATCATATTGGATATTTTACGCAGATTATCATGATTCAAGAAATTTGCTTAATTTTTTTTGGAAAACTTAATATGATAAAACAACACCATCCTGATTGATTTTCATATGTAGATTATCATGATTCATAAAAATTACTTAGTTATTTGATTAATTATTTGCACTTTTCTATTTTTGTTTTTGTAATTTTCAGTATTTTCTGTACTTATTTGCAATTTTTGTTTTATTTTTCTATTTTTCTGTATTTATTTGCACTTTTATGTTTTTTCTTTACATTATTTTTTTTTGTATTTATTTGCAATTTTCTGTATTTATTTGTAGTTTTTGTTTTATTTTTCTATTTTTGTTTCTGTATATTTTTTGTATCTACTTGCACTTTTCTGTATTTATTTGCACTATTCTATTTTACTTTTCTGTATTTTTATCGTAATTTTCTGTATTTATTTGCAATTTTTTGTATTTTTGTTTATTTATTTGCAAATTTCTTTTTTTTTTGTATTTTTCTGCATTTAATTGCACTTTTTTTGTACTTTTTCTGTATTTATTTACAAATTTCTATGCTTTTTCTATTTTTTAAAAATTTCTTTGTTTTTATGTAGTTTTTTTTTAATTTTTTGTATTTTCTGCACATGTATGAGCATGACTAAATGCCTCCTAATTTTTCTTTATTTTTTTGTATTTTTTAGAATGTTTCTGTAGTTTTTTTTTTGTATTTTCTATTTGTTATATACTTTTTTACTTTTGTATTTAGATAGTTTTATTTTTTTTTTGTATTTTTTGAATTTTTTGTGTTTTTCTTTTTCTATATTTTTTTAGAAATTTTATGTATTTTATTTATATATTTTCTTTGTTCTTTGTATTGTATTATTATTGTATTTAGATTGTTTTATTTTTTTTTGTTTTTTATTTAGTTTTGTGCTATTTTTTATTATTTATAAATAGATTTTTTATTTTTAATTTATTTATGATATCACGGGCCGAACCGTTCGACTCGGATGATTAAACCGCTTAACCGGAAACTAGACCCCTGATCGGTTTTGTTTCTGAGTCGTTTTTAAAAACCTTTATCTAAACAACCTTCCCTATCTATAGATGTATAGGACTCCAGTGTCAAATTTTGATGGTTTGAGAAAAAAAAAATACCTCTACCGTGGTGCTTATTCGGGTATGCAAGTATTCTTTCAATGGCTTTTCAGTGTTGAACCTAATGTGCATGCATATACTTACTCGCAACACTGATAGTATAGGAGATATCTGGACATGTCATACACAAATATAATAGTTGACCTACCATTCTCTCATATCTCCCCATATCCTTAACCAACTCCATCCACAACAGTAATTCTATGATTTGGCTCAATAGGAGTATCAGTTGGTTTGGTTCCTAACTTCTCAGTCTCATATAGTAGGTCCAATATATAATTTCTCTGAGAGATGAAAATCCCATGCTTGGATCTTGCAACCTCAATCCCCAAGAAGTTTTTTAGCTCACCAAGATCTTTGATGCCAAACTCTTATTGTAATGATTTATTAAGAGCATCAATCTCATTCAGATCATATCCTGTAATTACTATATCATCCACATACATTATCAAAATGAACACAAGTGCATCTCTCCTTTTCACAAAGAGAGTGTGATCAGCCCATAGGTGACTGTTTCAGAGCTTACAATGATTTTTTTCAGCTTACAAATCATTCCTTTACCAACATTTTCATAAAAAATCAGTTGAGATGTCCATATATACCTCCTACAAATCACCATTAAAGAATGCATTTTTAACATCAAGCTGAAAATAGGGGTGATGAATAGGTGGCTGCTAGAGACAAGAGTATTTGAACGGAATTCATCTTAACAACTGGTGCAAAGGTCTCCAGGTAATCAACACCATAGGTCTATGTATATCCTTTTGCAACCAACCTTGCCTTGTATGTATCTATACTGCCATTAGTCATGTATCTATACGGGCCGAACCGGTTATATTGTAACTGCTATTTCTTAAAAAGGTTAAAAAATCGCTGACCCATGCGATCGAACCACTAAACTGTTCAACCCGGGCAATAGTTCACATGTAGCAAAATTCAATTTCATTCAACTAAAAAAACAAAAAAAATGGCATTCATGTCCCCTGATTCCATCCTTACCCTTCCAACATTCCTTCCTCTCAGACCTCATACTCCGACGACATGACCGATGACCTGCGGCAGCCACGACCGACGTCGACCAATGTTGAACCACGACGATCGGCAACTACGACGGATTACCTTCCTCAAAAGGGCTTCATCTATGGTGACAGGCAACTACGACCTTCCTTCCTCACAGAAGGGCTTCATCTATGGTGACCAGCAACGCAACTTGCGATTATAGCCTACCTTGCTCACAGAAGGGCTTCATCTACAACGGATTTCTTCTTGTAATCAACAGCAAGAAGGAGCAACAAGGAGCAACGACGGTTGGCGATTTTGTAGTAGCGGTTGACAAATTTGTAGCAACGGCTGGCAGTGAGCTTTTTATTTTTTGTTTAATTAAATAACTAATATTGCTTAATTTTTATTGCAAAACTCAATATGATAAAAATTTTCATATGCAAATTATCATATTGGTTTTCATATGATAAACCAACATCATATTGGATTTTTTACGGAGATTATCATGATTCAAGAAATTTGCTTAATTTTTATTGGAAAACTTAATATGATAAAACAACACCATCATGATTGATTTTCATATGTAGATTATCATGGTTCATAAAAATTACTTAGTTATTTGATTAATTATTTGCACTTTTCTATTTTTGTTTTTGTAATTTTCAGTATTTTCTGTACTTATTTGCAATTTTTGTTTTATTTTTCTATTTTTCTGTATTTATTTGCACTTTTATGTTTTTTCTTTACATTATTTTTTTTTGTATTTATTTGCAATTTTCTGTATTTATTTGTAGTTTTTGTTTTATTTTTCTATTTTTGTTTCTGTATATTTTTTGTATCTACTTGCACTTTTCTGTATTTATTTGCACTATTCTATTTTACTTTTCTGTATTTTTATTGTAATTTTCTGTATTTATTTGCAATTTTTTGTATTTTTGTGTATTTATTTGCAAATTTCTTTTTTTTTGTATTTTTCTGCATTTAATTGCACTTTTCTTTTGTACTTTTTTCTGTATTTATTTACAAATTTCTATTTTTTTCTATTTTTTAAAAATTTCTTTGTTTTTATGTAGTTTTTTTTTTAATTTTTTTTGTATTTTCCGCACATGTATGAGCATGACTAAATGCCTCCTAATTTTTATTTATTTTTTTGTATTTTTTAGAATGTTTCTGTAGTTTTTTTTTTTGTATTTTCTATTTGTTATATACTTTTTTACTTTTGTATTTAGATAGTTTTATTTTTTTTTTGTATTTTTTGAATTTTTTGTGTTTTTCTTTTTCTATATTTTTTAGAAATTTTATGTATTTTATTTATATATTTTCTTTGTTCTTTGTATTGTATTATTATTGTATTTAGATTGTTTTATTTTTTTTGTTTTTTATTTAGTTTTATGCTATTTTTTATTATTTATAAATAGATTTTTTATTTTTAATTTATTTATGATATCACGGGCCGAACCGTTCGACTCGGATGATTAAACCGCTTAACCGGAAACTTGACCCCTGATCGGTTTTGTTTCTGAGTCGTTTTTAAAAACCTTTATCTAAACAACCTTCCCTATCTATAGATGTATAGGACTCCAGTGTCAAATTTTGATGGTTTGAGAAAAAAAAAATACCTCTACCGTGGTGCTTATTCGGGTATGCAAGTATTCTTTCAATGGCTTTTCAGTGTTGAACCTAATGTGCATGCATATACTTACTCGCAACACTGATAGTATAGGAGATATCTGGACATGTCATACACAAATATAATAGTTGACCTACCATTCTCTCATATCTCCCCATATCCTTAACCAACTCCATCCACAACAGTAATTCTATGATTTGGCTCAATAGGAGTATCAGTTGGTTTGGTTCCTAACTTCTCAGTCTCATATAGTAGGTCCAATATATAATTTCTCTGAGAGATGAAAATCCCATGCTTGGATCTTGCAACCTCAATCCCCAAGAAGTTTTTTAGCTCACCAAGATCTTTGATGCCAAACTCTTATTGTAATGATTTATTAAGAGCATCAATCTCATTCAGATCATATCCTGTAATTACTATATCATCCACATACATTATCAAAATGAACACAAGTGCATCTCTCCTTTTCACAAAGAGAGTGTGATCAGCCCATAGGTGACTGTTTCAGAGCTTACAATGATTTTTTTCAGCTTACAAATCATTCCTTTACCAACATTTTCATAAAAAATCAGTTGAGATGTCCATATATACCTCCTACAAATCACCATTAAAGAATGCATTTTTAACATCAAGCTGAAAATAGGGGTGATGAATAGGTGGCTGCTAGAGACAAGAGTATTTGAACGGAATTCATCTTAACAACTGGTGCAAAGGTCTCCAGGTAATCAACACCATAGGTCTATGTATATCCTTTTGCAACCAACCTTGCCTTGTATGTATCTATACTGCCATTAGTCATGTACTTTACAGTGAACACCAATCTACATCTGACTGTCTCCTTGTTTGGAGGAAGATCAATTATCTCCCAAGTCTGATTCTTAACCAAGGCTTCCATTTCCTCTTGCATAGCTATTTTCCACTCGGGTTTGGAGACAACATCAATAACATTCCTTGGTAAAGACACATAATACAAGGAAGAAAGAAAAGGCTCGATGGGAGGATGATAAAGCATTATAGGAGAAATGGTGTGAGATGCAATGGGCAATGCACTTTCTCTTCCCTTTGAGAAGTGCAATGAGAGATCAAAGTCAATAGGATCGGCTACAACAATAGTGTTAGGAACATGAGCATTATCGTCCTGAAAAAATAGCAGGTTCAGGCTCAAGGGGAAAACTTAGAATTGTATTTGCCGAATCTGGAACCTCAGAAGGACTAATAGAGAGTGGTGTAGGTTCTTCTAGTTGAGCATGTGTGGCGTCAACCCTCTCCTTGTGGCGCTAATAATGTTGTGTTGCTGCTTGTAATGGATCAGGTAATGGAAGTAACTGAGGTGCTGATGATAAAACTGATGGAGGAGGCACAAATGGAATAGGATGAGGAACTTACTGTGAGTTCTCCCTAAGACTCTCCCCCTGAGGAGAACTACAATAGAAAAAAAAAAAAGAAAGTATACTAAAAAATGTGAACAAAGAAAACACACCCCTTTTGGTTTTGAGCAAACCCAAGGAAAACACATTTCTTGGCCTTATGATCCAATTTTTTGCGATGAGGGCCAAGAATGTGAACAAAGGAAACACACCCAAAACCCCTCAAAAGCATATGAAACACCTCCCTATATAAAAAAAGAAGATTGAATGTCACCTTAAACCCTAAAGTACGTGAAGGAACATGATTAATCAAATGCACAGCTGTGACAACTACATCCCCCCCCACCCCCCCAAAAAAAAACACAAAACGAATAGAAACTAAATCACACACCATAAGACTTCTAGCCACCTCCACAATTTGTCTATTTTTCCTTATGTGCTACTCTAATATATTGTGGTTTATATGCACAACTATTCTAATGAATTACACCTTGCTCAAAAAGTATGTGGCCAAATCCTTATCAAAGTATTCTTTGGCATTATCTGATCTGAATATCTCAGTTCTCACTCCAAGTTGTGTAAGAACCATCTGCTAGAACTAACATACCAAATTAGGTACCTCATCACGAGATCTCATCAAATATGTCCAACAAAACTGTGTGTAATCATCCAAAAACAAGAGGAAATAATGAATCACCCATGAAAGGAATATGATACAACCCCCATACATTAGTGTGAACAACATCAAAAGCAAATGTACTACTTTTATTACTTTTTCTAAAAGAATGTCTACAATGCATTCCCGGCTGAAAATTTTCACACTCTAAACTAGATAATTGGACAATCTCAAACAACTTTGGAAACAATAACTTTAATGACCCGTCTGATTATGCCAAAGCATAATCCGACTTATTGACTTTGATCCACTACTACTACTGATACTAAGATGGTGGTTTCGACGTCTTGGTATCTTGCCCAAAAGGTACACCTCCATTCACCTCATGACCACTCCCAATCGTTCTCTTTGACTCCAGATCTTGCAAAACACTATTAATAGGGAGAAAGGTCACTGAATAGTTTGAATTTTTTGTCAAAGAACTAATATAAAGAAGGTTAGTATGAAGTCTAAGGACATGTAAGACAGAAGATAAAGTAATATTATTGGTCACTCTAACTATCCCTTTCACAGCATTGGAAATATGTGAATCGTCTATTGTAGAAACTCTATCTTTATCGAAGAACAACTGCTAAGAGATGAAAATGGTAAGTATATTAGTCACATGCTTAGATGCTCTTGAGTCTATAATCCAGGGAAGTCCCTCATTACCTGAGGTGGACGCATAATTTGCAGCTTCATATGAACTACATGTATGAATAAAAGAGGTGGTGTGGTTAGCGACTTCTGCACTTTACTATCCATTTGAAAAACTAGAACCAGTTGAATCCTTCTTACTCATAAACTATCCAAACTTCTCCAATTTGGTTCTGATTGCTGTTATTTTAATGGTCTCCCAATCAGCTTGGGTAAGGGGTCCTAAAGAATCATCTGTAATTGCCACATTTGCATTTCCTTTCTTGTTATTGACCCAAGTTGGTATGAAGTGTGGATAGAGCTTCCAACAAGTGTCTCTAATATGCTTAGTCTTCTTACAATAATTACACACCAAGTCCTTCTTGTCCTCCATCTTAGTCTCACTACTCCCCTATCTCTATTTGGCTTGGGTCTGGTTTTACTAACCATATTAGAATGATCAATCACAGGTTATCTAAACATGACATTCTTCGTACTCTCCTCTCCAGAAACAAAGGCATAGGCTTGAAAAAAGTGTTACACCTTCACTAGAAAAGATATGTTGCCTGATATGTTGAATTCAGGGTCTAACCTAACCAAAAACTAAAAAACCTATTCTTCTCTACCAACTTCTGATAGGTTGCTGCTCATTCACATTTTTCCAAACAACAATTTATAAGTGATCTAACTCCTACCAAAGGGTTTTCAATATGGAGAAATACATGGCAAGAGGTTTATCTCCCTATTTTATACTAATCATATGATTCCTTAACTAATAGGATCTGGCTTCTACCTTCTGGCTTCATTCTATTTATACGAATAGATTTCAGTTACTCCATCCCAAATCTCCTTTTCTGTATTAGTCCATAAAAATTTTTTGTCAATGTGGGGTAACATATAATTACATAATCGAGACACCACCATCATCTGATTCTCTTGTACCTTCTACGAGGAATATGTAATAGGTTTATTTTCCTCCCCATTTATGTACCCTATTTTCTACGTGCACCAATGGCCATTTTGGCTGATTGTGCCCATTCTAAATAAATTGTACATCTTATTTAACTGTGATAATAATTCCAAACCCAAACATATCACTTGTACCTCCAACACCTAAACCATGTTACCGATGGACTTCTACTCAGTACTCTAGCCCTCCATCTTGTCTTCAAGCAACTCAAAACAAGCAAAACTCTTAGGTAGAAAGTCTCTAAGATCATATCGATTTCACTCACAGTGGCGGCTGATCTTTTTGGAAGGAGAAAACCCTCTTCTCCCACCGTCTCCCACTGGAGAGAAGAGTGATTTGATCACTCTAGAAAGCTTAAAAGTACAAAATACCCAACCGCCTACTCTAAAAACCTTTAAAAAGTCCAACAAGGTCCAAGCACCCAAGGTCGGAACAAGAATGAAGAGTCCAACTTTTCTAGGATTCTTCTCCACACTCTTGTTCTTCCTATTTTTGATGCCAAAACATAGATCACCTTCTTAATGACTGAAATACACCAAAAAATCTAAGAACTAGACAGTTTGATACCAAGTAGAAATCTTGGTCAATTAAAAAAATTGTAAAAGAAAATATGTTTTCTTGAAGAAGAGGAGAGAATAAAAAGAAGAAGAGGAAGAGGTTTAAGAGAGAAAAGCCCCCTTCACTAGTATTTATATTAAAAGTATAAAGTGGAGTAAAATGACAAATATGCCCTTATAGGGCTGCAAGCATCCAAAAGTACATAAAACTCTTAAAAGGCAATCAATAAAGGACCCAACAAGAGTGCTATGGTCCCTACTTCTTATCTAAACAATATACATATAAAAGATTACTACTAAATCTACACAGAACTGATTAAATCCTCAACATTTTTCTTTGTTTCGATTGTTGCGGCAAGCCCTTCTAATCCCTTTTCCAAAATTGATTTATTTTCCAATTTCACCCTTTATATCAATCGCTTAATGGTAAATTTGCAATTTTAAACTCTATTTTTAGTTTTTCATAAAGTGTGTATTGTTTTTTCTTTATGGAAATATGTCTCAACTACATGCGTATTTTGGACATTTTTTATGTCTCTTGTTAGAGGATTCTGACGAAAAGGGGTCCACTTGAAACTGAGTTCGGGGGAGATGAACGCAATTACCAAATCTTAGGGGAGGTTTCAAACAATTTATCAAAAAATATTTTTACCATATATGTCAAATATTAGAGGATAAAATGTATAGAATATGAAATTAATGTACTAATATAAAATAAATTTTATTAACAATAGGTTTGTTCATAAGAAGGCCCAACCCGATCAAACCGACTAACCCAGATTGACCCAACCCGAGTCGGTTGGGTTATCTTCAGCACCGGTCCATTTCGGGTTGTAAAACATCATAAACCGATGGTTCATGTCGGATTCGATTTTCTTGTGTGAAAATTGAAACCGACCTGAACCGAACCGATTAATTGTCCCTTTATGAAGTTTAAATTAATTAAGCCCCCATAACTAATTGTCCCTCTTCAAATCTATTACATTGGCTAGATTAATGATTGTAATTAATTGTCTTGAAGTCTCCCTACAGAATTCACCCAAATCCCAATTAAGACAATTAAAATTCAAAATGAATATATAATCAAAGGGATAGGTTGGTCGTTTTGGAGATAAAACATAAAAACTTAATTACTGAAAAGATATATAACATATATACCTCTATAATAGGCATTATTATTATATATCGGTTTTGCTCTTCTTCTCCTCTCCAAAGTCCAAACTGTGGACTAGAGGTATATCCTGTTTATAAAAAACAAGGCTTTTTCTGCATTCACTACCTCACATAATGTGGTGCCACAGTCCCCACATATATATTGCAGTTGAATTTCTGTCAACCATGGTTGAACTTGGAGCCAAAACCGACCCAAATCAACCCAACCTGACTCAAACCGAGTAGGTCGGTTTTGCTTAACACTAAGTCGGTTTCGGTTTCAAGTTCAAATAACCCGACCAGATCGGGTCGATTGGAAAAACCTCAATAAACTGACCCAACCCGACCCTTGAACAGCCCTAATTAACAAAAATGATGATAAAATATTCAAAATAAGCTAAAAAAACTGAAATTAAGAGTTTTAGGGTTCATAATTGAGGTGTTGTAATAATGATGGATTGCACCGAATCATATCCACGGTTGTCCACACCATAGACCGGCCCCAAGCACTACATTTGCTATGTGGATTTCCCTTTCCATCATATTTTGCGGATACGAACTGTCTACACCAAATAGAACAGATGAAAATCTTGTGTATGGGACTGAAACCCTGTAGTGTCTAGTGAGGATTGTGATTAGCGCATTTCAACCAATATCTACAAGTCAAGTTTCAACAAATCAAGATAAATTAGAACAAACTTATTTAAAAGGTGGACAAACTTCATACAAGAGTATCCATTTGCTGCTCACAATATGTTATAATATGCCAAATAACCAAGCATGATGAAAGATGCAGTGTTCGCTAGCGATGGGTTAATAGGTTATTACACACATCACAAGTAGCATATTAGTGCTCCAACTATCACAAGTTAAGCAAATAAACACCTTTTGTTAGAATTGTGTTTTTTTCTTGAAATATGAAATGAAGATGATGAGGACAAAATCATCTAAGAAGAGTAAGTTGGGCATTTAAAATGTGGCATTTTCCACCCATTTTACAAAACAAAATACAAAAGGAGGTTTTACTTGCTCAATTTGAGATACTTTAGGTGGAAAATCCCGGAATCTAGCACAAAATGAAGTTTAAGGCCCCGTTTGGTTACAGGAATAGGAGTCTGGAATTGGAATCGGAATGGGTTATTCCCATTCCAACTGTTTGGTTGGGTAGAGTAGAATTGGAATCTCAATCCCATTCTTGCTGGAATGGCATTCCCCCATTTGAGAGAATGGCTATTCCCTACTCCTCCTTTGAGAATGAACTCTTATTCCAGCTTATTCCAATTCTCATTCTCATTCCTGTTTGAACCAAACAGACTATGGGAATAGATTATTCCGATTTCAATTCCGAAAGATTTCCGTTCTGATTCCGATTCTAACTGTGAACCAAACGGGTATAAGGTATATGGAATTTACACTTATGTTATGTTTGGTTTGAAGGAAAAGGGAAATCTATATTTGTGTAATATATATATATATATATATATATATATATATATATATATATATATAAATTTGCATTCGATCCGATTAATGAGAACTTACATCCAAATCCAGTTTGACTTAAATTCTCATATTCGAATTTGAATCCTGATAGACTCGGATCATATTCAAATTTAACCCGGCTCCGCTATAAATTTTCTAAAATACAAAAAATTAAAAATTTATTTATTTTTCAATTTCTATATATAATAAATTAATATAAACATAACAAACTAAATATATATATATATATTATTTTTATAATTTTAAATATAATTGTATGAAATTTATATATTGAAATTAATAAATATTATAATATAATCATATTCGGATTTTAATCGGATATGATGGGGTCAAATTTGAATCCAATCTTAATCCGATTAATAGATTATAACATTCCAATCCGATCAAATTACATAAATACATCACATGAGTCCAAGATAATTGGGTTAAATGTCGGGTCTAGCCTTAGATTTTCGGGTATTATTGAAATACCTAAATATATACAGTGTAAATACATATTTGACCAGTATAAATATACACATGCATTCCAATTTGTACAAACCTGAAGAAGGTACAAGCAAGAGAATATCTGAAATTGTATAAAAAAAAAAACCTAAGTTAGCATCTATTTGATAAATTGGATAAAAAACCAAAGAAACTTCACTAGCATCGAAACAAGTTGACAAAGGAGGTTCGTTGTTTTTGAATCTTCATCGCCCAGATCTCAAACGCTCAGGTGGGATCAATCCATATACAGTCCCCTATGTTGCCTAATCATAGATGACAACTTTGCTTATTTAGCGTTTGTTTGGCTTGGAGCAATGCCGAATTTGGCGTTTCCTGGAGTTGCAACTTGTCGTTGCCAATAGAGACATGAGGTGGCAGTGACAAAGACATGATGTGGCATTGGATAATAAGTACCGGTGTTGAAAATGTTTCTTAGAACATTGGTATCAAACAGAAAATGTTGCTCTTTCTCTGGGAAATGTTCACTTAGCACCAACGTTTTCAAACAAAAAAAGACAATTTTCTTAGAAAGTGGTGCTTCTAACCCACACAGAAAATAGTGTTGTATCTGCAGCATCGATGCCAAACATATGCTTAGCTTTACATTGAAGTCTTTTAGTTAATTTAATTGAAATATTGGAATCTTTTGGGCTTATAAAACAGCCTAAGGGTGAGCAAGAAAAACTGAAAAACCGATTGAAATTAAACCGAAAATCTAGTTAATTGAACTGGTTGGTTCGATTTCAGTTTGATATTTTAAAAAATTAGAAGGTACCAATTTGGTTTTGGTAACCAATATAAAAAACTAGTGGTTAATTGAACCAATCGGTATACATATATTTGTATATATTATATATATTTATATATTTTATATTTTCTATGTATTATAAATTAATAAATATGCATTCTATATATAAATATAATATATTATATTATTTATTAGTTAAAATATAATATTTATATGTATTTCTAGTTTTTTATTATACATTTTTATATTTTTATAATATATATTATAAATATAAAAAACTAGAAAACCAATGAACCAAACCAATAATTAACTGAATCGATTAAATGGTTGGCTTTTATTCGGTTTCAATTACCAATTTTCCAAAAAAACGGTAATGGTCTGTGAGTGCCCTAGGACAGCCATTATGTAATCAACAATAAGGGTCTGTTTGATTCGTAGTCGGAGTCGAATTCAAAATCCTCATAATCGGAATCGGAATTGTCCATTCCCATAATCTGTTTGGTTCAGACGTGAATGAGAATGAGAATTAAAATCAACAGGAATTAGATTTCATTCCCAAAAAAAGGGCCCTCAAATGGGGGAATGCTATTCCAACAGGAATGAGAATGGAATTCCCATTCCACTTAATCAAATAGTTGAAATTGAAATAGACTATTCTTATTTTGATTCCAAACCCCCTATTCCCGCGAACCAAACGGGGCTTAAGATATTTGGGCCAATTCTCAGTTGTTGCAAAGGAAGAGTCTATGAAGAAGAATACCAATCCGACGAGGTCATTCCATTAAGTTTACTTGATAATTTCAGAACATGTTTAAACAAATTTATGAAAAGTCAAAATATATTTTAGAGGAATTTAAAGTTCAATCCACGTGGACTTTTAGTTTAGGTATTTTAAGACTTTCACCCTAACCACTATGCTAATGATTATAATTTCGGTACATTAGTACTAATAAAAACTTAAGCAGGTAACGCATATTGCAATTTCAGGATCTCACTCAGTGCGCCTCACAACGATCTCACAGATACATCTCACCGTGAATTATGAACATATAAGAGATATTTCCAATACACGATAGAATGTGTATAAAGTCGATGTAAAGTACCATGGCCCATGTGTGAGGAGCAAATCCGTTTTGCAATTTCAAGTTGAGAGAGAGACGGGATTTGCTCCTTATAAATGGGCGCCTCACATGCACATCCACCGTGCATTGGATAGTAGATCTGGTGTCGCAGAGACACGCTTCTTCACAATGCCGCCAAACTGACAAAAACAACAACGTTGAGTTGAGTCAGTATTTTTTCCGTTAAGCTGGTGAGTGAAAGTTTATTCACCTCCGCTCAATTTTAATGATCCTGAATTCGGATCCCAAAAATATTTTATATTAAAAAAAAAGAGTATCTCAAAATTGGAATGACGTGGATTCGGCAGGTTAACCGTCTACTGTCACGTCCAACTATTAAACATCTCTGTTTCTATTGTAATGGTCGTCCCTTTCCGTCGGCAGCCGTGGAGCCTTGTCTGCTTCTTTTATTAAAGAAAACTTAGATCTGCCGGCGTTGGGGTGGTCGTTAGACGGCGTTTGTAGTTGTAGGGGAAGAGGTCCAAACAGGGCCACCGAATGAAAGAAAATTCCTTTTTTTATTTTTTTTTGTGTTTATGGACTTTATGTAACCTTTTACAGATTTTTTATTTTTATTTTTGGCCATTCGATTACGAGATTTAAAATTACACACATAGGAATTAAAAATCACACATCAACTTTGAAGTAGATTTGAACAACGATTGGATCGGATCCCATATTAGTACCGTCAGATAGTAATATCTTGTTTGGCGATTGAAGATCTGCAACAGAAACATCCAGAACTGGGTCTCTGTCCTTCAGTGTTCCCACTTCCCACTCCCATCGGCCATCGCCTTTATTAATGAAAATATATAATAAAATCAGAAGAAAATTAAACAGAAAAAACCAGAAAACAGATGAAATGCATATGGTGATGGATACCATCAAAGAGGAAAGACATGTTAGATCTGTCATTTTGTCTATAAATTTTGTAGATATTAATAGATAGCACAAATAAACTGCTCATCTCTTTCCTTATATATGATGCATGCAGCTATGTATCCAATACGACTTTAAACGATCTTCTAATGTAATTATTTTTGCAATAAAAAAAAAAGTGAGAAGAAAAAGATTTTCGAAGAAAACACGTGGCGTTGTTACTCTGTCGTATGCCACGCGTCGGGCTTTTCTCTGTTCATATGTCATCACATGCTGTCGTATCGCCGTTTCCTTCCTCGCCCCGCAAAATAAAAAGAAATAAAAATGATTTTCGAGTTCCCGCCGAAAGAGAGAGAGAGAGAGAGAGAGTCAAAAGTCTCCATCGCCGTTTTCAGATGTGGACATTCGAGCATCTCAAAAAGTCTCTGTCTGTGTCTCTCGTCTCCCCAAGTTTGAACATTGAACTCCAACGACATGGCTCGTATTCGTTGGTGAATTGAAATGAAATTTGTCAAGTGTCCTTCACCTTCCCCAACATTTTTATTCTACAATTCGATTATCAAAAAATCTAAAATATAAAAAATCATTTTAAATACGTACATTCGCTTTCTTTTGAGTTTTGACGAATAAAAAATCATTTTAAATGCAGCTACCCGTGCATCTTACCGGCTTTTTTTATACACTTGTTTTATATTTTAATTTTTTAAATAAATAATAATTATTTACATTTGATATATTATTTTTAATATTTTTTTATAATACAAAAATAATAACAATTAATTTAGATAAGATTGTTCATTAACCCAATAAAATCAATCAATTTGACCTAAGTTGGTCAGTTTTCTAATATTTTCGATCGACTTTAGTTTATCAATTTTTCAACCCAATTAGATTGGGTCAGTTTTGGTTTGATCATTTACAAACCAACCAAAGCCGAACCAACCTGATCATACATGTATATTAATATATTATATATTAAACATAATTTTTAATACAAGAAAGTGGAAAATTCCCATATTTCTTAATATAAAATATTTTATTTTTGTAAAATTAAAAAATTTAATTTATTTTTTTAAATACCACTGTAATTTTTTATATTTAAATTTAAGTTTTAAGTTTAAATCTTTTGAACCAATCGACCAAACCGAAAATTGACCTAAACCAATCAACCCGAGTTGGCCAATTTTCACTAATGGTTAGTCAGTTTTGGGTGACTAACTCCCAAACTTGACTAGGTCAATTTAGT
Source organism: Nelumbo lutea (assembly GCF_056320005.1). Classification (NCBI taxonomy): domain Eukaryota; kingdom Viridiplantae; phylum Streptophyta; class Magnoliopsida; order Proteales; family Nelumbonaceae; genus Nelumbo; species Nelumbo lutea. The sequence goes on along the minus strand of NC_142685.1, from coordinate 16,204,039 downwards.
TAGCCAAACAACGGCATGCAACCAAATTGAACCAACCTATGAACACTCCTAATTTTAGCTAAATTAATACTCTAGTTTATAATAAATAACACTAATTTAATCTTCAATAATTATTGAAAATTTATAGTGAAAATACATAATTATTGAAAAAAATTTAATGAAAATACAAAAAATAACTATAAAAAATACAATAATTACAAAAATATAATAAATACTATAGACATATTAAATTATAACAAATTAAATAAATAGTATAATCTCAAATAATAATTTAATATCTAAAAAATACTAATCAACAAATTATAACAAAAATACAATAAATACAAAAAATAAATTTAAAAAGTTAAATAACAGTAGCTTAATCTCCAATAATTATTGAAAATTTTCTATTAAATAACAATACAAAAATATAATTATACATAATTATTAAAAATATATTTATCAAAAAATACAATAAACATTAATTTTAGTATATATAAATATATAATGAATATAGATTAAGATTGTAAGATTATTATCAATGTATATTAATTCTTTGAAAGTTATTTTCTAGAATTATTAATTGATATAAGCGAAATTAGTTATTTAAAATGTTACTTAGTTAATTAAATAATAACATTATATAACTTTTTTAAAATATCAATTATTTATTGAATTTAATAATCTATAAAATTATAATTTATACTATTATTACATAATTTCGTTATTAAATTTGCAAAAAATAAAATTTTATTAATTTGAATATGATTGAAATCTATTATAATTATTTTCCTACTTTTAAGAAAATTTTAAATATATCACATGATTTCATTATTTTAGCTATTTAAAATTTAATTAGGTTAAGTACTTCATTATTGAAAATATTTATTTATTTATTTAAATATTTAAATATATGTAAAATATTTAATTTTTTTTATATTTTTATTTATTTTAAAGTTATTACATAATATTTAATATTTTTTATATAATTACTTATCTATTTTTTGTATCTTGTTATTTAAGATATTTAGCTATTAGAATATTTAAATAATATTTATTTTTTTTTAATTTTTGAATTTCATTATGATTTTTTTGAAATTTTGAAAATTATTAATAATATGACTATTATTAAGTCTATTATAATTGTTTTCTATGTTTTTAATAAATATTTTAAAGTTAGTATATAATTTAATCATAATATTTAAATAATTCTTATATTTTTTAAATTTAAAATTTCTTTTGATAGTATAGATAAAAAGTGCGGTTGAGGATAAATAGGAATTACAGATAATTTAGGAGAGAAAATTTCTTCTAAATTAGAGATAATTTAGGAGATATATAGGAATTAGTGATACTTTATGAGATTAATAGAATTAGAGACAATTTTGGAGAAAAGTGGGCGATAGTGGTTCCATTTTATTAGACATTAGAAAAGCAAATTCCTCTTTCTTTATTTGTTGGTTGTTAGAGAAATTTTATCCTATATTGCTTCCTTATTGATTTAATGGGTAATTACTTGAAATTAAAAATAATAATTAAAAAATACAAGAAATTAGGGAGGGGGCTTGGAGAAAGGAGAGGCGTGATGACATGGACAATCTTGCTTTATATATATAAAGTAGATGGTGAGTTCAAATCAGCCCCCACACGATAGTTTCTCAAAACATCCCTCATCACATTACCATCGTGTATTGGGAACACCTCCCGATGATGCATCATCATTTCTCATCGGGAGATGTTCCCAATACACGACGGAGATGTGCTGTGGGATGTTGTAGGAAACTATCTCGTGGGGTCTGATTTCAATTCGTAGATGGTACATTCTATGCCTATTAGGTTGGTAGACTTGTTAAAAGGTTGACCCAATATGCTTGTTTAAGCCGAATCAACAAAAAAAAGGGTTAGGGTCTCATATCTAGATACCTTAATTTGAAAATGACTCAGCCTGATCCAACTCACAAAAATCAGGTTGGATCATGTTTGGGTCATGAGTCAATTCACTGATATGATATAGAGATCTAATTAGGACAATTTACAGTGTCGTTTGGCAAGTCTTTTTTTTGAAAGATTTGGCAGCAAGAAGGCATAGTGGGCTTTTATATAAAGATTTTGACAGCCCAAAGACCATTTGATTGGAAGGGCATCTTTCTGTACAAAGACGGGACGTAAAACGGCAAAAAGATTCATTTCTAACTTATCAAAATAAGTTCGAATTAAGCTTCTCGTGTCTTTTTGAAACAACCTTTCAGCAGCTAGATCTTCTCCAAACAAAATATGAAAAAGACGAAAGTGCTTCTGTTGGGCTCCTAAACAGCCAAGAACCTATGTGCAAAGACACGCCAAACGGGGTGTACGTTTATGTATTATTAAAAGTTGTCACTCTTTAATCTTTATTGTCTTTTCTTTGAATTTTGAATTTTTTAAGTTTTCTTCTTTTAAGTTTGAAATTCTAAGATTAATTCCTTTAATTTTAAAATTTCATGTTTTTTTCTTTAGTTTTAAAATTACAGTTATTTTTAAGGTTGACCTGTAATTCAAACATTTAAGGTTAGGGGCTACCATTTGCTAACCCAATCTAAAATTCAACCCAACCCAATTACCAGGTGTCCATGTCATATAAAACTTTTGATATCTAATACCTTGAATTCTTAATCATCGAAAATGCTAGCGAAGCTTGAGTAAACACTACCTTGCTGCTCTTGGTAGGCGGATGAATATACACCCAATGGGTCAGGTTAAATGGTAAAACCAACTTGATCTGATCCTATAGGATATGATAATGGTCAGGCTTATTAGGGTGTAGGCTCAGGTCAGGGTTAATACTTCAACTGTAGACTCTAGTTGGATTTTTTTTTTTTTTAATTTTTTGGTATTCTGTTCTATACAATATTAATAGCTTCCCCTTTCACCACTTTTTCCCCAAAGTGCTGATTGCGGATTCGATTCCACCTTAACATTTGAACATACCAGCCAACACATCAGGAATAACTAGGGTCTTACCATTTTTGAGGGGACCCTTCTAGCAATTCTCAGAGGCCAGAGGCAGGCCCAGGCTTGAGGGGGTTTGAAAATAGTTTTCAACCAGCAATTGATACGTCTCAATTAATACCTCATTGACTAGATCATTGCCCTAGTTGGGTTAGGGTTTGGCTAAATCGCTTCCCACATGTTCATGATACTTAGGGGTGGCAATTTTTCACTGAACCCACCCTGCCCATTTACTTGGCGGGTTAGAAATGGGTTGATTACCCAACCTGCCCATTTAAATGGATTGGGTTGTGGATAACCATTAGGTTAACCACTACAGATATAACTATTAATTCCTTAACCTTTTTTTTTTTATTTTCTTCATTTGAATGAAATAATTTATAATTAATGCCTTAATTTTCTATTAATTATTGACTAATACAAATCAACACACTTCACCCAATTCGGCATAAATACAAATCAATTTGACCCAAGTCCGGACCTGTTCAACTTGGTCTAAATAAGAACAGACCCGATAACCTTGGTTCGGTTCGTTTTGGTTGGCCAGCCTAACCCGACCCGACCTAACACAGGTCGACATGGCTCGACCCAAATCCAAAGCGGGTACGGATGGATGGTTCGACACTGCTTGCTTTGCCCAGTTTGGACCATTCGATCTAACCAATATCCTCACAAACCAACTCGAATCCGGACCGGTCTGATTTACTCCTCTTGACTGACTTTGGGTTAGCCGGTTCGGTTTCAAACCCATGCACAAACCTGATATGGGTTGGTCCAAGTCAATCCACCATTGACTGAACCAGTCTGGTCCGGTCCGCCAGTGATAAAGATCTAAATGGTTCAACCACCCTTGATGTGATTAGCTCGAAGATAATCTAATTTGATAGTTCAAGTTGGTCTGATCGGTTTGAACCTAAGTGGTTTGGTCAAACCCAAAATCCGAACATAGTCAAATGGCTTCGCCGCTTGTGTAAAAATAACATTCATGTAGTGTGATTTGAACATTCACCACTTGTATAAATAGCAACTTCTATTATCACCAAGTTATGACCAACTTATTGTTAAGAGAGTGTTAATTTGTTTTTTATGTACATAAATATAAGATTAATGGGTTTGAGCGGGTTGGATTGGATTAAAGCAGGTTTGGATTGAATCAACCCATTTAATTTTATATAACTGGGTCATTAATGAAATGGGTAGGGCGGTAATTAGCTCCATTGACGTGGCATTGTGATTCTAGGGAAGTCAGAGGCGACAACTTGGTCAAGAATGAGGTCGCTTGTTGTGTCACGCAGACCGCTAACTAAACCTCTACTAGGTTGGCGGAGGTAGGTCGCCTCTTACGCTGACCTGACGTCGACCGATCTATCTGTAGTCTGACTTGCTGAGGTAGGGCCGAGGATCTACTAGGTTGGTGGAGGTAGGCCACCTCTTACGCTGACCTAACATTTGTTGGTCTTTCTACAGGTCGCCTCTTACGCTGACTTGATGTCGACCGGTCTTTTTACAGTTCGACCTACTAATGTAGGGCCGAGTATCTCATAGTTTGGTGGAGGCAGGCCGCCTCTTACGCCGACCTGATGTCCACCAGTCTATCTGTAGTCCGACCTGCTGAGGTAGGGCCGAGGATCTACTAGATTGGTGGAGGTAGGCTGCCTCTTACGCCGACCTAACACCGGTTGGTCTATCTCCAGTTCGACCTGTCGAGGTGGGGCTGAGGATCTACTGGATTGGTGGAGATAGTTTGACCTATTGAGGTAGGGCCAAGGAATCCATGGCAGATGCAAGGTGTCTGTTGTGCTCCCGAAGTCTACTTACATTGAGTTGAGTTATCGTCTAACGATTTTGTGAAACCACGTGTCTTAATGTCATTAGAGGGCCAAATCCCTCCTCATCAATTTAGATATTCGATCAGGGATAGCTGAATAGGGGAGTGAAGTTCTCACCCACCCTGTACATTTTAAATATTTTTAAAATATTATTTATATTAAACAAAATTCAATTTCTATGCCATCAGCATAATTATTGATGCTAGTTAAGTGATAAACCAATTTAAATTAATGAATTTTTCTTTATTTTCAGTAAAATTTCAAGCCTAAATGAAGTTTTTAATTTAAAAAAAAGAAAGAGTTTGAGGATTGTGGGGAACCAATTTCCATCGTCGATTGGGGAAAAAGATTCATATTTTCTCCACGACGGGGATTGGGGACAGGGATGAGATTATGGTATCCACTCTGTAGCTAATGACTTTTTGATGTTTGGTATAATTTACTTTAGGCCACGTACGTTTTGATCTTGGAAATCAAAATCAAGAGAATAGGTGAATTGTATAGACTCTAGTGCACTATTATTTATTTCCATTTAAGACATCATGGTGTCACATAGGGCAAAAAGGGTGAAAACACCCCTTCGACCAAGAATCCTTTACAGGTTTTTTACAACTTTTACTTGAATTAGTGTGGGCGATATATAGCTGCAGGGCCGAGTTAGGTTTTGATTGTTTGACTTGGGTTGGGTTCGGGTTTTGGCTAACCTGCTCCGTTGGATCCTGATATACCTGTATTTTTGTAACTTTTTAACTTCTAGCTTTAAATCCTTAAGGTGTAGAATTTTTTTTATATGTTAATTTTAGTTTTCTTTATTTTTTAAATAGAAAAAGTGATATTTTACAATTTATAAAATAAATTCCTAATTTAAATTAATGGCTTTTAGATTAGATCAAACTGGGTCGGCATTAGGTTAGATCTTATAAAGTTGGGTTAGGTTTGAAAATTATATCTATTTTTAGGTTGGGTGGGTCAGGTTCGGATTGGAGAAGTAGAGGATTGGGTTAGGGTTAAGGCAAACCTGTGCCAAAACCAACCTATTCACATCCCTAAGTCCAACCAATTAATAAATTGCTCAAAACACGTACATAGTGTTGACACGGCAGTTTTATTTTTGGGAAAACAACCACACTAACAAACACTTCGTTAGTGGTTCAAATCACTCATCCATTTTAAGTTGTGGACCAGCTTACAAACTCGACTTGTACAGTATGAAATTATTTTGATTGTTTATACATTTGATCATTGTACAATTAAAAAAGAACAAAAAAAAAAAATGTCAATCAATTTTCCTAAAAGGCCCTGATCATTTTAAGTTCTGGTTGCCCATTGTTCACATAAAGGCCCTGTTTTCTACCTTAAAGAAAATATTTCATGAGCCCTAGATAAATCTAAAAAAAGAATATGAATATCTTAGTTAATGAGAATCAAAATCTTATTGACCAATATTCCTCCTTTCAGAATCCAAAAAACAAACATACCCAAAGTGTACTTTGGTACATGGTGTTGCATAAATTGTGCATTTATGTTTGATATAAACATCGAAAATTAGAAAAAGAGGTTACACAAATTATAGTATAATATACATTTTTTTTATCGTTGTTTGTTACGGAGCGCCACTAAGAACCATTTGGCTCTATATAGAAGAAAATACCAACATGACATACCCAACAGAAACGTCCGAATAGTGTTTTTTTTAAGGCAACTTTTGCTAAATATGAGATAAAAATAGTTGGAAACATTTATACCTGATCAATCTAAACATTTATATCCTTCCTTGTAACATGAATCGAATTAAGGAAGCTAAATGCTTCATTGAAGATGGGGATGATCGGTTAATTTGGAATTGTAACATAAATGGTCACTTCTCTCTTAATTCAGCATGGGAGCTAGTTAGAAGCTATGATCTTATAATTGATTGGGAAATTTTTGTTTGGAGAAAAGGCATGCCTAATATAATCTCTATGTTTATGCGGCGTTTTATGCATGGTGCTCTTGCAATTGATGACTTAGTCATGAAACATGGGGTAAATTTGGTTTCAAAAATCAAAATGTTGTTGTTGTGGTAGCCATAGATTTGAATTCTTTCTTCTCTTGTTTATTTGACATACACATTAATCCCTCACAACATATTGGTGATCGGATGAGAGCATGGTGGCGTGAGTGCAAACCTAACTCTCAAGTTAACAACTTACTAGCTATCACCTCATGTCTCATACTTTGGATTATTTGGACTGAGAGATGCAAAAGAGTCTTTGAAGGAAAAGCTTCAACATCTAATGAGTTGATTATTTGAATTCTTTGCTTTCTACAATTTTTATAGCTATGCTTACTCCATTCAAGCTGAATTCTTGGCTCTTCTCGATGGGTTATACTTGTCTCCAACTTGGAATCACTAAGTTTGAAATAAAGAGTGACACTGAGGTATTAGTTGGCATCATTAACGGGACAACATCTCACCCATGGCCAATTGCCAACACTTATATAAAGATCAAACGAACTCTTGGTAACATGAGGTATTCTATTGGTCATTCCTTGAGAGAAGGAAATAGATGTGCAAATTACCTTGCAAATGTGGGTGTGAATTTGAAAAGCAATGCATTTTTTTATTCTTTTCTACAAACCTGCTAAAGCTTAGAAGGCTTTTGAGTGAAAATTGGATAAACCCGATTGTATTTTTTCTTTTCTTTCTTTGTTCGGTTGGGTTTTGAGAGGGTGATGATGAGTAAGGGTGTCAATGGACCGGTTTTGGATTGGACCCCATTCAGTCCAATATGAATTTGGATGGATTGGATGGACCAGCAAGACATATTGATTGGACCAATTCGATTCAAAATATTTGATAGATTGGATTGGATTAAACTAATATTTGGTCCGTCGATATAAGATAAGAATATAGGTGTTAATGGATCGGGTTTGAGATAAACCAATCTAAACTAAAACGAATTTAAACAGATTTGACAGTTCAGACATTGAATTAAATCGGTCCAAAATATTCATTGGATTGGATTGGAACTAATCCATTTATAATGGACTCACATTAAACTGAACCGGATTGGACCAAATCCAGTCTAATTGACACCCTTATTGATGAGTGCGGCATGGGGCATGGTTAATAAAATTTGAGGTAGCCGCCCTCCAATAAAGTTTGGAATAATAAAAAGGTTAATGGTTTTATAAAATCGCCTATGTGGCAGAAAAATGGACATGCAAGGCAATGATACAAAACACGTCTAATGACATGAACAACTAATTGACCTAGACTATTCTAAGATGGATCAATATTCTCTACCATTGCTCTTGTGTTATATTCGACGACTCATATATTATCAAACAAACTCGCAGAGGAAATTTAATAAATACTTGTCCGTCCCGTGGCCATGAATAGAAGAGAAGGAAATAACTGGGAATCCTTTGAAACCCTAACCATTTTGGCTGTTGCCACGTTGCACAGTGGAAACTTCTCCTGCACACGCCTTGCATTTCTGACCATACAATTTTCTTGTCCACAGTCCACAATCCACATAATTTGTGGTAAACATTTGTTTACAAAACTTATAACCAATCAACTGTATCACAAAAAATCGCAATCAATGGAGTGGCAGTTATCAAAATTTATTCATGAATCGAGGAGGGTTTTGATTGGTCAACACTCTTCAATATCTTATTTTCTGAAATCATAGATTTATCCTTTTTCCATAATTTAAACCATTTATCCTTAAACATGATTGTGCGAACTTGATGGCTGTGTCCTGTGTAATTTACTAATAATAATAATGCCCCACATCAGCCATCCATTGAAGGGATTATATGATTGTGGGGCATATACAATTTGTGGTTGACACAAGATATTTTATTTCTTATACAGCATCTGAAGTGTATATGGCTAATGAAGAATATTATCCTTTATTTAATTTTTTGGATGCTAATTTAATTTAATTATAGACAGTTTAATTGTTTAACATGCAGCTTGCTTTCTACTGAATAAGCACTTAAAAGGGAGGAAGGAAGCTGCTTGGTTTCTAATTAAATGGATGTTTGGGTGATTAAGTTTTTTATTATATCATACTACAATTTGAGTCTTTATGGACACCAAACAAGCAATTCAGTCGGGGTTTTGGGTCAGGCCTTATCAGCATTGATCAAAGGGAACATTCAACGCCATTAAGGACGGTAAAAAGAGATGTGACCATGCACACATCATGGGGTCTGATTGGGTTTTGGGTAATGCTACATCCAAAATGTTCACTTTCGGATATAGTTGTCAAGGAAACCAGAAAATAATGGTAGAACATGCAACCAGACAACCAGTTTTTCTGGTCAAATTATAACCACATCACCATTCAATTTGCATGTAACAAATATCTATTTAATTTTATCTGTTTTGGGTTGTTCATTGAAGGAGTTTAAACGGCTCGCGTAACTTTCCATGTGACAATCTCTATTTGGGGCTCAAAATCAGTCTCCAAATTCCATTTATCATACTATATACTTGAAATAAATTGGAGCAAGAGATTTGATTATACACTTCCCTAAATAATAACCTCATTTTTTTTTGTATTCAATTTGAAATTAAAAAAAAAAAAATTAAAGGGCCATTGTTATTCAAACTATAATCTATTGCAAGGTTGAAATAGGGCTGCAATGGGTTGTAGGATTCGGTCCACGTTGCTAAAATTGAATGGTTGTGTGGGGAAGATCTCTCTATATATTGTTCTCTTCCAATATATATCATGTCTCCTTTCAGTTCAAAAAAAAAAAAAAAATCGGTGTAGTGTTTGATTTTTTTTGGTTAGTAATTAAAATGCTACTAGATATTTTCTGCTTTTTGAAACCGGTTTTCTATCAGTCTTTTTACAGGTTAAACCAGTAAAAAAACTGTGAACCGCGAGGTTTTTTTTTGGCACCCTATTCTGATTGGATTTAACCCCCCTCCGGGAAAAATACAGACAACATGGTTTTATATGTTTTTGAAAAAAAAAAAAGAACAATTGTCACATTAAAAAAAAAAAAAAACATGTTTTCAAACCCATTCTTTGACATTTTAGATTGGGCCAAGATATATGCTTATGTATGTTACATCACCAAACAATATAATTAATGATTTTTGCCAAGTGTCTCAGTTGATAAGGTCTATGGCTGGTTTGAATCTAATAGGTACACCCTTGTGAGTTTGAATCTGGTGATCATGTTCATCCTACCTTACTTTGAGAATAGTATTGACCACAATACAACCGATGTTCTATATGTGCGACTGAGTAAACATGGCCTGTAATGTGTTGTGGTCATATTATCGGAACTCCACTCCACCCTTGTAAGCACACCTCATGAGAAGTCAATAAATATTCTAACAGTTGTCTTTGAAATTTGCTTTTTATCTTTTTAGGTATCGAACCATCCATTCAGTACTTACTGTGTATGCCTATGTGTTCCCAAATGGTTTATGGTTAGTTGTAGCGTAGACTTTGAATTGAATCTTGCCGTCATCAGCGTTGGGGGTTATGGGTTTGAGGGACGAACTAGCCCCCGTTGTTTAGCCCATAAATAATGTCAGAAAGAAATAATAAAAGAAAATTTATTTAGTGATACACCCCAACGTTATGGTGTTTGACACAGTTATCAACCATTGAATTTGATTTAGTACTAACATTTTTACATACATCTTCTTAACCATGTTCCGCGATAATTAAAATTTTACTTTTATTTATGACATGCTTGGAATTATCAAATATTATCTCAAAACCTAAAAGCCTGGTTTTTAAAACCGATTCGGTGATCGAACCAGTCAAGGGTTAGGTTATTAGATCGAATGGTTTGATCGTTTAACTTGAACAGTCATCTCATTCTGATAAAAAATAAAAATAAATAAAAAATGGTCAAAATCGTTCGAACTATTAATTAACTGGTTCAATGGTTTACTGACCAAAATCAACGATTAAAAAGAAAACAAAATCGATCAAATGACCGATTCCTGATTTTTTCGATCGTACCATCCGATCCGATCCAGCTAAAAGAATTAGTTCTCTTTTCCATGTAATTATTCCATTATTTTTCTTGACCATATGAAAACAAAAACCCGATCACTCAATTAATTAAATTACATAACTAAGTTATTCTGTCTAATGTAATTAATACATCTACTTAGGCATTAAGCCACTAACTGCCCATCGTATCAAGTCAATGGTACGTATACACTATGGTCAAAGGCAAATCAATTTGGGGGAAGCTGACATGTTCCGAGTTGTCTCGATAAGGTCAGCAACTCAGCGGAGAGTAAAGGCAAGACGCAGTAAGTAAAATTGTAAATTAAGTCGGAAGTGTCGAGGGAAAACAAGTCGAGTCGGCCGACTTCACATCTTTTACTTTTGCTTTTTTCCTTCTTCTTTAATTATTAATTCCTCTGTAGGATGACATGAGAAGGAATTATATATCATCAATAATCAGCTTTACGGGTGTGTATATTAATCAAACCTGCTTTTAAAAGATAAACCAAGATGAGAATCAAGTGTAAGCTTTAGTTGGTTTTTTGAAGATGCAAGTTAAAGGATTGTGAGTGGGTGGAGTACAGATATGAGTGGGTCTAACGTTTTGATGAGGGGAGAATGTGGATGTGTTGCTCTAATTATTTAGGAGGGTTTTGAGTGAATCCAAAGCTAGCTTGCTTGCTTCCTTGTTTAAAATCTACCTTCCATAGTTCATACAACTTTCTATCTTTTCCTTGGATTTATCTTCTTTTTTTTTCATTTCTTTAGGCGCTGGCCATGATAAAGTAAGTCATCTTCCATACCTAGGTTTTATCATCGTTTACTTTGCTTCTCTAGGATTCATATGACCCCAACACAGATTTCATGGTACGTATTTAAATTTTAAAGGCGGATTTGTACCATTATTTGTTTCTATGGGCCATCTCCCATTTTCCCTGCCCTACTGAAATTGTTCCACCAATTCAAAATTCAAAATCTCTAACTATTTTTTTTTCCTGATTGTTTGTTTCTAAAATCTAAAATGAATCTGGGCAGTAATAAGAACAATCAATGCGAGAAAAAGATGGCAGTGTTGTTTTGTGTCACGGAACTGCCTCTGGTTGGTACGACTTACGAGCATGCAGGTCCCACACGATCCAACATATCCACCAGCTGGAGCCTGGAGAATCACCTTCCTTACACAGCTGTTTGATTTGATCCCAAGTACGGAGGCATCATAACATGGGACCTCCCTCCCTCCCTCCCCGGTCACAGTCACTGAGGAATCGGGATTTTGAATCCCCGTAGTGGGCAAATTGCAATTATCTATAAGGTGTAAGGTTGCGATGCACCACCGGCAGCGCATGCAGTTGAAAAATTGGGCATGGTTAGGGCCTTGGTCCATCACATATTCACATGCATATGCATAAATGGGATTATAAGTTTGGTTTGAAGACCACTTAGGCCTCAATCAATGCTCAAGAGAGTCTTCTTGCTTCATCATATTCATATATATGAGAAGAACGATAATTGTGGGGACTGGGGAGCACCATTAAGCAAAATTAAGGGTGGTGTTCACTGGTTTTGGTTGCTTTGAAACTTGAAAGTAGACTGCCAAAATTAAAATATCTATATATAAATATAAAACCTGGATCTCAGCCGTGGCCGTGGGTCATGTTAGCTATAGCGTGACAACCGCTCTGACCTTATATCATGATCAAATTCATATGTGTTTCAATTCTCTGAGTCGTCTTTTGATCCAGCATGCAGGGAAGTTGATTTCACCTGACTACTCCATCAATTGCATTAAAGAAGTCCTGATTTCCCTAAAACAGTGTTTGTTTAGCATGCACCTATAGCCTTAGCTCACTGCTGGCTGGCCTGATGATGTATGCTTTCACATCTCAACTGAAGACTTCAACCAACAAAATTAGAGATTGTAGATGGATGAAATGGAGTTCTGGGAAAACATTAGAAATTACGATTAGAAAATACAAGATAGAAACGCAAATAGCTAAAATTGGTTAGTTACATGACTAAAGATATTTGAAGAAATGAGAATGCGTGTGCTTTTAAGCTGACCAAATAAAGCCGTCTAAGTGTCTGCTGGGTCTGACACCTTAATTCTATACCAAGCTAGCTGGAAAGATGCTTTCAAATATGTCCATCTACTCATCGGTTCAAGTTTTCTAATGCTTGTAATTATTAGAAACATGGTTTTTAAAAATGAATCGGTGACCGAACTGGTCAGGGGTCCGATTATTGATTTGAACAGTTTAACCATTTGATCCAAATAATTAGTCCATTCTGATAAAAAAAAAAAAATTAAAATACGGTCAAAACCGTTCAAATGGTTCAAATAATTAACCAGCCAGTTCAATGATTTACTGACCAAAATCAACGGTTTTAAGCAGTCTGATTTTGAAAACAATGCTTAGAAACACCATCTCTTTGATACGAACACATTCCTCTATCAAAAAAAGAAAAAGTGGAAAACAACATATTGATATTGATAAAAGTTTATATGATGGAACACTTTTTTCTTTTCTTCTTTTTTTTTTTTTTAATTTTTTAATTTTAACATCTTTTGGACTACATCAAGAAAAGGGATGTAAATTAATACGTATACGGTATACCCACTTCAACACCCTTTTAAAGTATTATACTAAACCTATCCATATAAAAGAACATATATATCTAATTGTACCGATTTTAGGCCTTTTAAGTGTATTCGACACAAGAAAAGGAGATGAGATTCAGTCCTTACAATTACATTTACTTGCAGCGATGCATTGAGAATATCCCCTAATGAAGAAAAATATAAAAGTATGGAGATATTCTCAATACACGATTGCCAATGACCATGAATAAGGTGCTTTGTGAGAATTGATACAAGTTTCAAGAAAAGTTATATACGTTGAGTGAGTTCATGGTTTAAAGCAATGTTTTAAAAAATGACCCAGAAATGGAACCGTTTTGATTACCAGTTTCTGGGTTAACAGTTTAACCGTCCGATTCGAATGGATGGTTCGTTCTGATAGAAAAATAAAAAAAATAATTAAAAAAAATAAAAAAAGGTCAAAAACCGCTGAACGGGTTGATGGTTTAACGATTCAACCGCCTAGATCAACATTTTGTTAACTTTTTCAATGGCTTTTGACCAGATTCCGGGTATATGCAAAAATGGAACCGGTTGCCTAAACGGTTCCCGGGCCGAACTGTCTAATCATCCGGGTGAACGACGGTTCAAAAACATTAGTTTAAAGTATGAACACTCGATTTTATATTTTTTACATGACACACAATTCAAAGGGAGAATGCTTTTAGGTTAAAAATGTTTCAAGTTTCAAGATTTGGACTAGGGCATTTAAGAGAACGATATTAATCTTCAAAAGTGGTTACACGCCCCAAATTCACTCATTTATTATATAGGTGGGTTCAAAATATTATTATTACATCTAACTCCTAGTAGGGGTGTCAATTGGACTAAATTTGATTCAATCTGGTCTAGTTCAACGTGAGTCTATTATAAATGGATTAGGTTCAATCCAATCCAATAAATATTTTGGATCATTTTGGATGAGTCCAATTCAATATTTGGATTGTTCAATCTGTTCAAATTCGTTTTGGTTTAGATTGGTTTCAACTCAAGCCCGATTCATTAACACCTATATTCTTATCTTATATCAATGGACCAGATATTAACTTAATCCAATCCAATCCAATATAAATTTATTACAGATGGGCTAGGTTCAATCCAATCTAATAAATATTTTGAACTGGCCTGATCCAATCCAATATGTCTTGTTGATCTGTCCAATTCGCCCAAATTCATTTTGGACTGGATGGGGTCCAATACAAAACCGGTTCATTGACACCTTTAAATCCTAGTACATGAGTTCATATACCTTCCAACGATATGTAGGTTGGGTGTCAGATTTAGCCTAATAGTATATCACTATATCCTACTTGTACCTGTATGAATTGTAAAATCCCAAAACTTATTTATCCCTACCCCAAAATCCATTTTTCAAAGGAAAAACCTCTCCACTGGGGTGGGTAGGGGCAGGTACCCATCGGGTAGGGTATAAATTGCCATCCATACACATTGATATATTATAATATTTTTTCTATTAAAATCATCTAAAATATATAAATAACATGTGTCATAGTGGCACTCCTTCTACCTATGTTTGCAAAATGACTTCTCTAATAGGTATATATGACGGATCCAAATATAGTAGGCATGTTAGATAAGCACAATGAATGAGCACGTAATAGCTGTGTGACACATGTCCCAACTAATATGTTTTTTGTTTAATTATTTTGACTAAAATAATAAAATAATTAATAATTTCTGTTTCACGAAATAAAAATGTTTGCAGAAAAAACACATTAAGTGGGATATGTGCGACAGATATTATGTAATCACTCATTATGCTTACCTAACGTGCCTATTACATCCGAACGCATAGATAATTTTGACATTTCATATGAATTGACATGAAGTATGAGTAATGTCTCGAAGGGTCTCTAGGCGCTCCAAATAATTAATATTAGGGAAATATTTTAGCCCGCTAACCCTTAGCTCATCAGCGCATATAGGAAAGTAGAATGGGGAAGGGGACTCTACTTGGGAATATAAAAAATTGATAATTTTTGTTCTTCTTTCTTCCGTTCATAGGACTATTTGAATATGCTCCAAAATACAATGAAAACTAAAAATTACATAATCAATTTTAAAGGCATTATCCTCCCGATAGATGGTGTTGATCGAATTATTACATATGCAGTCATTATTCCATTATATTTATATTCTTTTAACTTGAAGTAGTAAGCGTATCCGCGACGACCGAACAAGGGAGAAATGAGAGTGAATCAGTGAATCACTGAAGTTCTCTCTCTCTCGATGATATGAAATGTTCTCTCTCGTTCACACGTGGCGAGAGTGAAGACGTCCGGCAGATGCAGGTTAAGACGTGTTATAGTAGGTGCATACAGACGATAAAATAGTACAAATATTTATGAGGAAGGAGTGAATAGGATGTGAATAAATATGGATGGAGTTTAGTTTATTAAAAGCTGGAAGCAATAAAAGAAAGCTTGCTGCATGCGTGAATGCTGCGACATGTCGCATTGATTTACGGGAAAGAGGTGATTGTCGGAGCGGAGGTTGTCCTTCTTTTTGACGCACATAAGAAATAGACAAGAGAGAGGGAGGGAGAGAAATTCTTAAAAACTTTGACCATTTGACTGTAAGAAACAAATTGACCCCAAACTGGATCCTCGTGAGTCGTTACTAGCAAGTAATGGGGCTGTTCATAATAAAGTTCAAACCAATTAAATCGATTAATCCGGTCTGACCTAATCTGACACGGTCGGTTTTTCATCACCACCTGTCGGTTTAGTTCAGTTTCGATTTTCATGTGTGAAAATCGAAACTGAATTGAACCGAACTAAATTATATAGCTACTTATTAGTTCCTACTTAATTAAGTTGTCTCTAGCCTAATTACAATTTAACTTTGTTTCTAATATTCTCTTTAAGATTACCATTAATGAGAAGCATTGCAAGGCAAGGAATCCTTAGTCCTACTCCCTAGCCTTTTTGCATTTTTTGGAAAAGGTTTAGAAAAAGATCCCTTCTCTCTAAGGTCCTTTACACCAAATAGGAAATGACAGATATAGGTGTCATTTTTTTCTTAGATTATAAGTCTTGTTCCAAATTTGACTCTTCTTTTTTTGGTAACTTGGTACACTCTCAATTCCAACACTCTGAATCTCTACTCTCTAGAATCAAAATTTTAAATTTTCAAGTTCATTCTTCAACTTCAACATCACTCGAATCTCAACTTGGCTCTCCTATCTTCTCATTCTCTCAACTCAGACTCAAGTCTCAAGTCTCAACTTTTCAACACTAAAGCAACAAGCATCACATTCAGGCATTCAAGACTCAAGACTCAAGCAACTAGCAATAAGCATAAACCCCGAACCCAGTTCTCTCTTTCAGCAATGTTGAGTACTGGCTTTTTGTTTGATTTGAGAGATGTTAAGTATTGGTTCAGCAATCAGCGACTAGGAAGGAACCGACCACAAACTGATTCAAACCGACTTAAACCGATCAGGCCGGTTTTGTTTAATATAGGGTCGGTTTCAATTTCACCTTTAGGGAATCCGACCAGGTCGGATCGATTGGAAAAACACTAGTAAACCGACCCAATTCGACTTATAAACAGCCCTAGTAGATAGTGAACTAGTGATAGTGCTTTATTCCATATCATCTACATGCTTTTTTTCCATTGGTTTTTCTTCCCTTGTTTCTTAAAGAGATCAATCAACAACTTTTCAACCTTGGGGAGTTTGGACTTTGGAGTCTAATCTAAAGGACTCTGGATCTCCTACCTACGAGAAATCTGCTCACGTTTATTCACAACACGTTACTTATGTAGAAGGACGAGATGTTGTTTATATGTGGCAGGGATGTTATATGAATAAACATGAACAAAATTTGTGTGGGCAGGAGATACGACTCTAATCTAAAGTCCCTAAGTGGTTGTTCTACAATATAATTATCTACTATAATCTACATCTAACTGGTCCCATGCGAGACAACAATTATCACGACACCCTAATTCACTCTTTTCAAGGACTCATATTACGGTTTTCTTACTCCAAAGTCGAAACTGGGAATCTCTCTCTCCACCTACCCAGAGGCGGAAAGGCCAAAGTCACTCCAAGTGTAATTGTAAACTATTGGAAGAGGAGGCAATAATGCACAATACTCTATATTGTTAGGCTGAATTTAGTGGGTTGTGGTCCAAACCTTGGATGGGCAAGCATCAGAACTATTATCGACCAAGACTTAAAAGCGCTGTTTGATAAAATTTGTTTAATAGATATTTCGATAGATCTGATAGTTAAAAAACGATATGAGTTTTTGTATGAAGATTTAATAATTTAAAGATTGTTTGATTAAGGCATATATTTTTATGTAAAAATAAATTGAAAAATGCAAAAAATTCTATTTGGAACTTTCTAAAAATTATTTAAACTAGGTTTCCCACATCTTTTTGAGACTACAGTTTTTGATGAATAGATCTTTTCCCAACCAAATGAGAAAAGACAAAAATATAAACTTCCAGATTTCTAAAAAATTGAAAACTCACAAAAAAATGTGTCAAACAAGCCCTTAATTGAGACGTTCAACTTTATTCCGATAAACAATTCGTTATCATCTCAGGCAACACTTCAATGTCCGTTTGAAGCCGAGTTGTATAAAAAGGCCACCACAAAACTCAAGTTGCTTTCAGACGATACCTCGTATATGGATCTATTATCTCTAACAAACAGTTCAACTTCTCTCTTTAGGTTCGTGTAAAACTCAATCTATTTTGGGATTGGGACACTCTCGTCAGTTTATTTTTTAATAAAAAGTCAAAAAATAAAAAACTGGAAAACGATAACGAAATTTAAAATAATATATATATATAAGAGTGGTCTGAGTAATCATAATAGTCCCCCTCCCAAAAAAAAAAAAAAAAAAAAGAAAAATCCTGTCCTGATTCTGCCCCTGACTATGTGAAACAGACTTAGAATCGTTGTGAAAATCTCAAGGTTCAGATGTCCAAATGACCTATATGTCTGGTCAAATGTACATTCCTCTTAATGAATCTCTGTCAAAAATCGTTGCACCTTACAGAATATGGAGTTGATTGATAACCAGAGTGAAGTTCATAAATGTACGAGGGTTAATACCTAGTCTGTGCCCAGGCCATGGTGGAATGGATTTTGGCGGCCCAAGAGACCGCACCAAATCCAAGATCGCCGAAGAAATTTGTCAAGGTTCAGCTAATCTCGCGACTGCGCGCAACCATCATCCTAAATTATGAAATTTCTACCCAACATTTCTTTAAGCTCAGATATAGATATTGTGACAATGATTTGATTTTTTAATCAACTTTGTGATTGATATTTGGAATATCAACTCCCGGCAATCCTTGACCCTGTAAAACTTTTGGGAAGGGCTGGCACTTTTTTCGGGTTGGGCTCTCATGGGCCTTAGTTCAGGCGGGCTGAACAAAATTGAAAATTGCTGTCCCGCCCACAGGGTGCCCCTAGGAAAAACATTTAGAGCCATGGTCTGGACCACAAGGAACTAGGGCATCAAGAAAGATATGTAACGCTATAAATGCCCACGGCGTTTGCACCACTCAAAAACCTAAAAATTTATGCCTTGGCGACCTTCCGCATTGCACAATATCTAATAGCAATGAGATGAAAATCCAAAGGGGAAAGGAAAATAAGTACTCAAAAGTAGGCAAAAACTTTGGAGAAATAGGGTCATAACCAGTCTGGGCCTCTGGGGGTCCCCATTATTTGCCATCTATCCTGGATTAGGATCAAGAACCACCATCTGGATCAGGCCAAAAATCATTTCAAATTGTCATCCAAAATATGCATTTTTAAGGAAATATTTGATAACGGTCAAATGTTCCATTTGGTCTCTTTGAAAGCTCAAAATTGAAGCATGAATATTTGCAGCAAGCTAAATTACTAAATTACATGGGCTCAACCAGTGCCTGTGGTCCTTTGTACCACCGCACCTTATTTTTAGCTCTAAACTTTGCTGTAGCCGAAGGGGCAACCATCTTAAATTTTATTAACCACTATCAAATGAAAATAAATTAATGATAGAAGATGATTTAATTTAACCCACCTTATCCACACTTAGGGGTATTCATGGTTCAGTTAATCGAACAGTGGGCCTAATTCTCAAACCGAAGCAGTATTATCGATTTTTGGAAAATTGTAAATCGAAACCGAACCAAATCCAATCGGTTACCGGTTGATCAGTTTGGTTTTCCACCGGTTTGGTCCGTTAGTTTTTTTGGTTTTTTGATATATATATATATATATATATATATATATATATATAAACACTAGAAATACATATAATATATTATATTGTAAATAATAAGTAATATATAATGCATATATAATCATTATAATATATAGATAATAGAATATATATATATATATATATATATATATATATATATATATAATTTACATAAATATATACAATATATATCTACCTCTATATATATAGCAAGATTGTACATCACCTTGCTTCTCCTTACTCCATTACCCCAACCCTTCATTCTCCTTTTCTTTCTCTCCTCTCTCCTTCTCACCATTCCCAATCTACCATCTCAACACCCAATCTAGTTTCTTTGAAATCAATAATTATAATTAACAATTATCAAATAATTTAGGGAAATTCTTTAACTAATAATCCATAATTATTATTTTTAAATAAGTGATAAAAAATAAGAAATTAATCTATGAAAAAATTCTCCTAAACTAATTAAATAATAATCTATTATTATTATTATTCAACTAAATAATTATTAAAATGTTAGGATAATTAAATTGGGAAATTAATCTATTAGAAATTGTTTCATAATTATTTAAATAACAATCCAGTATTATTATTTCAACAAATAATTTAAGAAAACTATTAAGTCTATCCACACCGATGTAGACCACTTAGTTGACTTTGATCATACTTAGTTTTACATTAGGTTTTACTGAATGCAGTAACTATTCAGTAAAGTAAGCTGTAGAATTAATAATAACGTTCTACATCAGTCACAAAATACATGGGATCAACGTTCAATCTTTTACTGTGATCCGATCCCCATGTGGTTCATCGCTGGGGCATTATCATTGGTCCCAGTGTTCCACAGCCCGTAATACAGTTAATATGTTACACAGCATCTGAACGAACACCCATGGACTTACATCAGTACTTGGGCTTTTAACATGGGCTGAGCCTACCCAAAGGACACTATCAAATCAACCAGATAAAAAGTAGATGGATATCAGGTTTCACTTTGATCTTTGAAGAACAAGGACAAGACTCAGCCCTATCTTTTAGGGCCCATTAGTAGAATGGATCCAGTTCAATCAAGGCTAATGGATTGAATAGGCCGTGATTTTTGGCTTAGTTTTCTCAAAAAATTAACGCCTCAAATAGTTAAACCCCTCTTCAAAGGACGACTGGACAAGCATTTTTAGGTGCATTGATTGATGGTTTTGACTTTTGATGGATTGGGTGGTCATGTAAAATGTACGAAGTACGCTTGTTGGTTTTCTGATTTCTGGATGATGCATGTGGGAGCTTATTGGTACACTTGGCCTTGGATATGAGGTCTTTGTATTTTAAAATTGGGTAATTTTAGCTTAATTGAGGATATGAGGGTAATTTAATAATTACAGCACCTTTTCATCTATTATCTTTTATCTATAAAGCGGATACATTGCCTTGGTAGAATAATATATATAAAATCTTATTATTATTTGATTTATTTCTGCAAACGACCAGCAGATCTGGAAGATGACCCTTTATTTCTAAATTCAAAGTAACATGCTCTTTCTCCTTTCTGTGTGTGTGTGGTTGTTTATTTCTTTAGTCATATTTGGCAATTATATTGTATTCCACCTTAGAATTCTAAATTCCACTACTAATTTATAACAATTCAAAATTTAAAATTCTTTTACCTATAACACTAGCACCTGTTCATGTATTACCATTAATTCCGAAATGACACCTATTCCAACTGTACCATAAAATTAAGATTTATTGAAGTGAACTGAACAATAAAAACCCTAATAATTTATCAAATCAGGTTGAACAAAACAATATGAGAATTTGGCAGACCCAGGCACAGCCAAGCCCAATTTTCATATCTGGGCCGACTAACAAGGTGTATCAGGTTTGGCCAAGAAATGCACATGAATCCAATGTCTAAGACTTAAGTCACTAGCATAAACTTAAAGTTTAAACCACCAAACCCCATTAATAGTCTTGTTTGACATTCAAATTGTTAATATATGGTACGATTCATGTTGTAGCCATATATTTTAAGAGAGTGGTTAAATACTTTTGTACGTCTAAGTTCTATTAAATAATGGATATTTTCAGAACTTAATAATATTCCTACAAGTATCTTTTATTATTTGGTCATTTACTTAAGACACCTCTTATAGTTTGTGGATTTAAGCATCATATGCTAGCCTAGACTGCTAGTTATATAGTTTGTTGATATAACTAAGCATAAAAAAAATATTGGTCATAAATACTCTTTTACCCCACACTTATATATCGCAACGTTTTTTAACCCCAAAATCTACTTTTAGGTTTTTTACCAAAAACATTACTCAAGTGGAGGGGTGGCCACTTCAAGATTTTATTTAGTCTATTATCAGCAAAACATTGGAGGCTGCCTTGTCCCAAACCTAAAACAATAGACTCTCAACAAAACTCACTCACTGTCAATCCCAAAACAAATAAAAGAAATACATTAACCAATACACAAAATGGAAATATCAAATCTATACAGGTTTGGTTTGTAACTTTGTATTGGTTTCGCTAGCTTTCTCTTCAAATCAAACACAGCCTTACAATCTACATCTAAATTACCTAGGCAGTATGCACACCTGTTACCTTCTCTCAACTAGTGAGAAATGGAACATCTCAAATGGCTAAGAGCACATTTCAAGGATTTTACCTTCTTACAAGTATAAGCACATTTCACGGATATTACGGGCTATTGCAGACGTACATCAGGAACATCTTCCCATGAGTGACAAGAGAGATGTTCCCAACCTGACCAGTGTATATCGTATCTCATCTAAATATGGGAGGTGGGTGTGAATGAGGTGCTCAGCCAACTAGGATGGTCAACTTGGAAGTCCTGTTTTCACTGTTGACACCAACTCCACACCCTATCAACAATATATTGATTTGGATGCCTACTAAATGAGAAAAATAGCTCCGGTTTTGTTTGAGCCAAATTTGGGTTTGCTCCTCACAAGCACTTGAGCTGTGTGTTGGAAATTAGGGGTGTAAAAAAAAATATTGAAAAGAATCGATTGAAACTGAATAAAAAAATTGGTAAATTGAACTAGTCGATTCGGTGTTTTAAAAAACCGAAAATACTGGTTCGGTTTCGATTAACCAATATAAAAAATCAGCAGTTAACCAAACCGACCAGTATACATATATTCCTATATACTCTATATATATTTATGTATATTATTTATTATATATATTTTTATATTTTTTATATATTATAAATTAATAAATATGCATTATATATAAATATATATTTATAATATATGATATATTATTTATTATTTAAAATATAATATTATATATATATATATATATATATTTATTTATTTATAATATATTATAAAAGTTAAAAAACTGAAAAACCGATGGTTAAACGAACCAATCAACCCGTTAACCGATTGGCTTTGGTTCAATTTCAATTACCAGTTTTTCAAAAACCGATAATACCGATTCGGTTAACTGAATCGTGAATCCTATTGAAAATGATAATTTCTTAAATTATCTTTTAGGAAATTGACTAGTTCCACGCCATTGTTTATTCTTAAATTTTATCACAATTGACTAACTATACGCACCTATTAATGTTCCGTCACACATGTGACATAATTTTTTTGAATTATGTCTGAGCACCTCCATTCACACCCATTCACACCCATCTCTCAGTCTACATCGTATTGCTACCTGTAGATATGTTCTTGCTTTTGGATCAGAAAACTAAGCAGACAGCATCTTATTTGATTGAAACGGTGGCCAGATGGTGGAGTTGGGATGGCCGGCTGTAGAACGACGCTGGTGGAAGATTCAACGTCAGAGGCAGACATTCACGGTTGTAGAAATCTGAGAGGTAGATAGGTAGAGGTGGGATTTTCTAAGACGAAGAGCAACCCCAGTTTCGTTTAAAAATTCCTCCCTTGCTGTTAAATTGCCAATATAATCAGGTTTATATTCTCCCTTGTACACTAAAATTCACAACCCCTAGTCTCGTTTCTATAGAAGAAGTAAAACTTAG
The DNA here is from genome assembly GCF_056320005.1 of Nelumbo lutea. Classification (NCBI taxonomy): domain Eukaryota; kingdom Viridiplantae; phylum Streptophyta; class Magnoliopsida; order Proteales; family Nelumbonaceae; genus Nelumbo; species Nelumbo lutea. The sequence continues at coordinate 16,180,355 of NC_142685.1, read as the reverse complement.
AGCCAAGAAAATCAGACCGTTCGATGTAGTCTGTACTAACCAAAGACTAGACTAGGACTGGGCCACTTGGGAGGTGGCTGTAGGGGATGAGAGCAGAGATTGAACTAGGATTGTGTGGTGGGTTTTGGAAGGATGAGCCACCACCGTACGAAAATCAAAGATTAAAATATCATATGCTTGATACGGTGTGTATCCATCCATAAGATAAAAGTTAATATCGATGCCTATCGTCTTTGTATGGGCTCATACAGTATATGTCAATACACACTGATACACACATCCATATTTAAAAAAACACGTTTGGTAAGATTCAAACTAACTGCTAATACTTGCGCCACTATGCGATTAAAGTTTTGAGCCACCACGCCATCATGCAATTAGTGATATTAAGTAAAACAAAATAACTGTTATTAGTTTTGAGCCACCACGCCACTATACGAAATTTGATTGGATGCCAACTCATAAGATTTTAACAAGGTTGAATCTTCGGTATGTCTCAATGTCCAAAACTATCATTGGATGGGATTCATTAAGGGAAGACAGATATGCATGCCATGACTGATCACACAAGGATATCTGGATATGTACTACTTAATTTGCAGATCCAAGAACATGGCCGATTTCGGTGTTGGCTAGGACTTTGATGATAGTTGGGTCGGTGGGAAGGTTGTTGGTGACATGCCCATAAGACTGTTAAACGACTGAGAGTCTGCATCCGGGAACCCAGTGCGGTGATGGTTCATAATCAAATGCGCCTGAGAACCCAATACAGTGACGGTGAAGTTTCTATAAACAAATTTCCATAATCAAGCGTAACCGAGAACCCAGTGTGGTGATGGTGAAGTTTCCGTAATTAAGTCTCCATGCCCCAGTAACCTGGTGCGGTGATGTGAGAGAGTGCTGAGTAAATTAGAATTTCCATTAATTGGATTTTATTTTAAAAATTTAAGAGATAAAAAAGGGTAAATTAGATATTTAGTTTTTTCCATTAGTTCTTCACATCGATGTGAATTGTCAGAAAATTTTGGGTGTTTTAAGATAATATATAAATAATAAGGCAAATTTTCCCTAATGGCTCAGATTTGTAGAAGTATAAATATAAATTTATAAAATACAAAATCTTGTATTTTGTATTATTTTGCATGTATTTATATTATATATATATATATATATATATATATATATATATATATATATATATATATATATATTTTATACTCTTTCAAAATTAAGTCAATATAAAAAAATATTTATAAGGTTTGGTATAAAGTGCCCTATGTGTGAAACAAATCCCAACTCATTTGAGCCATGACTCCAACGCAAATCGTTTTCTTTTTTATTTATTTATTTTTTTCAAATGGCCGAAGTTTCTATCCAATGTAGCCCCATAATAATTTTCTACTAAACAATGATTGTACCATAAAAAATAAATTAGTCAAAAGTGAAAACAATTACTAATCACGCGGCCATACTTGGCGCACTGTTAGAAAATATGGGATACATGTGATGTAGGTGTGGAAAGAGCATTCTCGAACTAAGAAATCCGAACTACTACAGAGTGACATGAAATTCATGTGCACTAACATGTCACGTAAGGAATGCCTTATAACTAAAGTTTTTATCATTTCTTTTCAAAAAACTAAACCACGAACAGAATAATATCTTTTTGGGGATGTTTGGTATCATTTACTTTGTTCAGTAAATGTTTATTGCCACCTCAGCATTTTTTCTCTCTTGTTATTTTGCATATATTGAAAATGTAAAAATCGAACTTTGATTTATGTGTATGCCAGTTATTTATAGAAGTTATTTTTTTTATTATTCCACAATCAGCTTATGCTGAAGTGGCACTTAGTGACGTCTATTTGTCATAAACGTTTGCAATTATTATATTTCTCGATTTTACCAACAAATAAAATACAAAAATTTATTCAATAAACATAAATTGTACCAAATACATACTTTGTGTTATATGATTGAAAATAAAATAATTGGTACTGATGGAGGACGATTTGACTCAACCCCATGAACCCAGGACACGTGCGTGTGACCTGGCTTGGTGAACAGTCCAGCCTAGTAGCACGATCCCAACTCGGTACGGAGGAAACGCCAAGTCAAAGACAGTCAACTCATCGAGGGCTAACACCCCAACGAGTCAATCCCCCGCCCAGCTCGGAGAGCTCAGGCTCCCCCCTAAGGGACACCAAGCTTTTTACCTACCTGGGAAGGAGCACCTCGGTGCTTCTCAGCAGGGACCCATCTTCCCTAAAGCACCCCAGTTTGTGGCAGCTCGGCGAGCCGCATGAGGGAAGGCAGGAAGATCTCCTGCCCGACCGCTGTGCCAGACAAATCTGATGGCAGCAACCATGCCCCTCGTCAGGCAGCATCGTGCCTGCCACCTTTAGAAGGTGCCCTACACCTGACAGACACGTACCCAGCGGTGGCGGCCCCGCGCGTGCCACCTCAGCCTACCAATAACGGCTGCGGTAGGTTGGCAATGATGGTTATACCCACCCTGTCAGAGAACGACAGAGAGAGGTAACAGATTTCTGCCATAAGGAGTTTAGCATCAAGGTGGGAGGGGGGTACGCGCGCTATCTCCACTCTTAGTCTTCATCTTCCTCATTGCTTCTCCTACCAAGTACTAACTTAATCATCGGAGTGTTCCCGCTGGGTAACTCCCTCCGGGAATTCTCTTCTTCTCAGGTATCTTCCAAGAGACACGTGAGCGCCAGCTAAGAGTGACCAGATCGCGCTACATCATTTGGCGTCGTCTGTGGGAAACGCTTTGGAAAGCCTTTCTCTAAACTTTCACATCTTTTTACTCTCCAAAAACTCAACGCTCATGGCGTCCTCAAGCAATATCGGACAAAGCACGGAGATGAATAACTCCAGGGAACAGCCCAAGCTTCCTACTGTCTACATCGGACAGTTCACCGTCCCCCTCTCAGCGAACGGGATCCCTAGTTTGAACGTGCCTCTTGCAGGGGCACCCGTCGTTGCTCCACTCCCTACCACAATCGGAACAACCTTCACTGAACCCTCGATTGTGCCCCCAGCGGCCAGCCCGAACCAGCTGGAAGATTTGGTGCAGTGCATGCGAACCATGCAGGCTCAAATGTAGCAGTTTCAACAGTTTCAGATCTATCAACAGCACGTGCTACACCAGGTCTCCCAGTACCAGTATCAACATCAATTCCCTCAGCTGCCCCAACCTCAGCATCAGCAGCCGCAGCTCCCTCCTCGGCACTCGGCCTCGCAGCAAGCCAGGTCTTGCCGCCAGGAGGAGCACCTTTCTCACCAAGGAGAGGCCCCTCAGAACCCTCCTAGGAGCTAGGCCTCCTCCCGCAGCAGACGCAGAAGAACAGCCACTCCGGCCTCACCACGGGCAATCTGGTCGGGAGGACCCCAGCTCGCCAGGTCCATGTCTCCTAATCCCTCGAAGCCTAACACCCCGTTCCTAGAGAACCGGTTTGAGATTCTGGCCACAGGCTCCAAGCAGGATTCCTCAGTCCACAGCCAACACCAGCGGCCTGAGCTACTTCCGACACACACCATTCCTGACAGCACGGAGGTGAGCAGCACCAACGCCGAGCCCACCAAGAAGCAGAGACGCCGCCGCTGAACTCGTCGATTTGCCACCCACGACCTGCCCGAGCTCAGGGGCAAAGAAGAGGTAAGCTCGAGCGAAACCAAGGCATTCGTCCTTTCAGTCCAGTCTCCCCTATCTCCCGAGCTCCTGGTAGTCCCAATGCCTAAAGACTTCAAGCTCCCCCCTCTTGATAAGTACGACGAGTCGTTTGACCCAAATGATCATGTGGACACTTTTTAATCGCAGATGCACCTGGCGAGAGCTAGTGATTCGTGCATTTGCGTGGCCTTCTCCACCACTTTTAGAGGAGCAGTCCACACAAGGTACCGGAACTTGGCACCAGGATCGATAAGAAGTTGGGCGCAGTTCACGCAAGCCTTCGCATCCCACTTCGTTACTAGCAAGCGGTGTCCGCGAACTGAAGAAAGTCTCCTCTGCATAGTACAGAGAGAGGGAGAATCCATCCGAAGTTACATCAAGTAGTTCAACGATAGTTGTATGCAAATACCGCACCTAGACCCTACCGTACGCCTTGCAACAACGAAGAAGGGCGTAACACACAAAGAGTTTAAGCGGCACATGGGCGTCAATCAACCAGCGACCATAACCGAGTTCCTGAAGCTTGCGGACAGGTTCATAGCCACCGAAGAGGAGATCAACCAAAAGGGCAAGGGCGTGCCCGAAAAAAGGAAGAGGGAAGGAGAGCTTTCTAGCCAAGGGAACAACCGAAAGAAAACGGACACAACTCGGGGGCCAAAGCTGGGTCAGTTTTCCCGACCTCCTATAGCAGACCGAGCTGATTACACCCCACCGAACGCGAAGCGGGCTGAAATCTTGATGGTGATCAAGGACGCCCCGTACGTGAAGTGGCCACCCCGTCTAAGGGGGAATCCCAATGAAAGAAATAAGAATCGTATTGCAGTTTCCACAAAGATCACAGTCACAGTACCAAGAGTTGTAAAAACCTCCGTGACGAGATAGAGGAGCTCATCCATCGCGGATATCTAAGAAACATTGTACAGAATAATAATAATAATAGTAATAAAATAGGTCAACAAGAGGAGCACGGTAGGGATGCCCCCGAGTTCAACAGCAGGTCGGTCGAGCAACTGCAGAGGTAGCCTCCGGAGGAGAGGCCAATTCGGGGAACCATCCACATGATAGTGGGAGGTTCGATCGTTGCAGGTTGCACTTCCGCGGCAGCTCGGACTTTGGTTTGTGAGGCCACCCAGGAGGAGCAGAACCCCCCAAAGCGACCGAGAACAGAAGAGCCAATTTTCTTCACAGAAGATGATGCGCAAGGAGTCCACTACCCCCACAATGACGCGGTCGTAATAAAGATAAGAATCAACGGCTTTGAGGTCAGGCGCGTACTCGTCGACTCAGGTAGCTCAGCCAACACCCTCTTCAAAGCTGCCTTTGACTAGCTCCAGTTGTAGAGAGGCGACCTGAAGCCCGTAGACACTCCTTTGGTAAGCTTCAGCGGAGAAGAAGTCCAGCCCCTTGGGAAAATAACAGTACTTGTGGAAGTCGGCACATGACCTTGTGTGGTCAGATTCAAGCACGACTTCCTGGTGGTCGCGACCCCCTCCCCCTACAATGCCATAATAGGTCGACCAATCACCCATGTCCTACGGGCGGTGGTCTCCACTTACCATTTGGCTATGAAGTTTCCAACAGACTTCGATGTGGGGGTAGCGTGGGGTGACCAGCTCGAATCCCGTAAGTGCTACGTCGCCGCCCTGAAGGGAAAAACCAAGGTAGCCGATGACATTGAGTTGGAGCGACCTATGGAGCAAGGCGAAGAACGAGCCGCGCCCATAGAAGAAACAGTCGCAATTCTGACCTCAGCAGCAGACCCAGCTCGGATGCTTCAGATCGGAGCTTCCGTCTAGGAACCTCTACGATCCGAACTGGTAAGCTTCTTACTTCAAAATTTAGATATTTTTGCATGGCCCGCGGTAGAGATGCCCGGTATAGACCCCAAACTCATAACTCACAAGTTGAATACTGACCCTGTAGTTAGGCCCGTTAGACAGAAGAAACGCAACCTAGCCCCGAAGCGATGGAAAGCGGTCGGCGAGGAGGTCGAAAAGCTCCTCGCAGCTGACTTCATAAGTGAAGTCTACTACCCGAGCTAGGTAGCCAACGCCGTCCTAGTAAAGAAGGCCAATGGCAAGTGGCGCATGTGCGTCGACTACACTGACCTGAATCGGGCTTGACCGAAAGACTGCTTCCCACTCCCCAGAATCGACCGCTTGGTGGACGTGACTTCAAGGCACGAGTTGCTAAGTTTCTTGGATGCCTATTCGGGCTATAACCGAATCAAGATGGACCTGGCGGACGAAGAAAGACTGCCTTCATCACGGAATTCGGCCTATACTGTTACAAGGTTATGCCCTTCGAGTTGAAAAACGCAGGGTAAACCTTTCAAAGGCTTGTAAATAAATTGCTTGTGCCGTTAATCGGTAGAAAAGTAGAATGCTATGTAGACATGGTCGTCAAAACTCAATTCCCACATGAATTAATACAAGATTTGCATTATGTTTTTGAAATTTTGCGTAAGTTTAATATGAGACTGAACTCAAGCAAGTGTGTGACCTCGGGCAAGTTCCTAAGATACATCATTAACCAACGCGGCATCGAAGCCAACTCGGATAAGATTAAGGCCATTTTAGATTTGAGACCACCCTGGAAGCTGAAGGAGGTTCAGAGGTTGAATGGGCGCATAGCCGCCCTAAGCTGCTTCATGTCTAAATTGGCGGACCGCTGTCTGTCATTCTTTAGGGCAATTAAGAGCAAAGGGTTCGAATGGACCTAAGACTGCCAACTCGCGTTCGACGAGCTCAAGAAATACCTCGCTAGTGTGCCGACCTTAACCCGGCCCGAGGAGGGCGATGTTTTAGAACTATACCTCTCGGCGAGCGACGAAGTGGTCAATTCGATACAAATAAAAGAAGTAAATCGGGTCCAACGACCCATCTATTATGTTAGTAAAGTATTGCAGGGAGCAGAAATGAGATACACAGAGATGGAAAAGCTAGCATACGCACTAATAATTGCAGCTCGAAAGCTCCGCCCATACTTCCAGGCTCATACCTTACCGACAAACCTCTGAGGCAAGTATTGCTTAAGCTCGAGGTCTCTGGTCAATTGACGAAGTGGGCCGTTGAGCTCAATGAGTATGACCTCCAGTACAAGCCGCGAACTGCCATTAAGGCCCAAGTATTAGCAGATTTTATAGCCGAATGCACATTCAGGTCTGAAGTCCTCAGCCCAGTGAAGCACAAGGCTCCCAGTTCGGGTGAGCCCGAAGCTCCCAGGTCGGTCGAGTCCGAACCCCATGAGATAGCAGCCAGTGTGGCATCTCTCCTAGCTCGGCCAACCGTAAGCTAGGATGAGGAGCCCTGGATCCTTCACATAGATGGCTCCTCGAACCAATAGGGCAGCGGAGTCGGAATAGTTCTACATGGCCCAAGCGGCATGAAACTGGAATACGTGCTACACTTCGAGTTCGTGGCGTCTAACAATGAAGCAGAGTACGAGGCGTTGATAGCTAGACTAGCCTTAGCCAGAGAAGTAAAAGCAAAGCACATTGCTATCTGCAGCGACTCCCAGCTCGTGGTTAACCAGGTCACCGATGAGTATGAAGCTCGCGATCCAACCATGATTGCCTACTTGACAAAAGTTAGAGAGGCCCTGTTCTACTTCCTGTCACACTACATCAGACAGATCCCCAGGTCGGAGAATGCTGAGGCTGACGCCCTGTCCAAGTTAGCCAGCACTAGCGACATCACCATGAGAACCGTGTACATAGAGAACCTCTCTCGGCCTAGCATTCTCAAGGGGGGCAGAGGAGGTCGCTCCCGTCGTTCAAGCAAAGCCGAGCTGGATTGACCCACTCGCAAGCTTCTTGCTACATGGGACCCTCCTTGCAGATCGCAATGCAGCCAGAAGGATGTAGCGCCAGGCAACCAAATACGTCATCATAGACGAACGGCTGTACAAGAGATCCTACACGCTCCCCTATCTGCGTTGCTTGCGGCCTACGGAAGCCAAACTCGTACTCCGCGACACTCATGAGGGGTTGTGCGGCGGGCACTTGGGGGGTAGGGCCCTTGCCCAAAAAGTGCTTCGACAAGGGTATTATTGGCCAACAATGAGGGCAGATGCCATTGAACTCGTTAGAAAATAAAATAAATGCCAGAGACATGCCAATATTCATCAGTCTATGGCCCTTTGCACAGTGGGGCATCAATCTACTCGGGCCATTCCTGCCAGCAATGGGTGGAAGGAAGTTCTTAGTGGTAGCAGTGGACTATTTTACCAAGTGGGTAGAAGCCGAACCCCTCGTAACGATCGCAACCCGAAATGTCCAAAACTTCTTTTGGAAAATCATCATATGCTGCTTTGGATTACCTCGGATATTGATTTCCGACAATGGCAAACAGTTCGAAGACATCAATTTCCAAGACTAGTGCCAAGACATAGGAATCCAACAGAATTTTACTTTAGTCGCACACCCTCAAGCAAACGGTTAGGCAGAATTAACGAACAGAGTCATCCTTCGTGGATTAAAGGCACGGTTGGACCGAGCTAAAGGATTGTGGGAAGATGAACTACCCAGTGTACTATGGGCATACCGGACCATGGAGAAGACCACTATGGGAGAAGCACCCTTCAATCTCACCTACGACACCGAAGCAGTAATCCCTATAGAGATCAAAGTACCTACGCTACGACTAGAAGCATATAGTGATCAAACAAACGAAGATGAGCTACGCACCAACCTCGATCTACTTGACGAAGTAAGGGACCTCGCGTACATCAGGACCGCAGCCTACCAATAGAGAGTAGCTCGGAACTATAACGCCAGGGTTAAGAGGCAGAACCTCCGCGTTGGTGACCCGGTTCTTCGTAAAGTTATGGTACCTGAGCTTGGCGTTGGCAAACTTGGGTCCAACTGGGAAGGTCCCTACCGAGTGAAGCGAGTGCTCGGGGAAGGAATGTACAAGCTTGAGACCCATGTAGGGAAACAAGTACCTCGGACATGGAATATTGTCAACTTAAGACAATACTATCTGTACCAACCAAGTAGGCCACGAGCCGCTCCCAAAGCCCAAGGGCAAAAATGCCGAGCTAACGTGACCTCGACACAATAAGACCCGACCGCCTTTGAGGCACGGGCAAACCTCAAAAATAAACTATAAGTCACCCCCGGAGCCTAAGGGTAAAGAACACCGAGTTGACATGACCTCGGCACAATAGGACCCAGCCGCCTCTATGGCATGGGCAGACTCAAAGAGTGGGCCACGATCCACTCCTCCAGCCTAAGGGCTAGAACGCTGAGATAATGAAAAGACCTTGGCGGCATACAATGTCTAGCTGTCTCATCGGCATATGCTAAATGCTTGCAATACCTAAGGCACATGCACTTTGCCTAGGAACCCTGTGACGGATAGCCCACCTTGGCATGCAACAAGTTAAACCCGTAAGAGACAACCAATGCCAACTTAACTTGAGTCCAGACAGGTCGGGCATGTACCCTACTATGTCACTCACCTCGGTGTACACGAGGCTACCCCTACTAAGTGTCGGAATACAGTTCAGGACCATGATGGTTGAGGAACCCACACTCCGGGTAATCAGCCTTGTAGCCTAATAGTTCAGAGTAAGACAATCACTTTGGCAAGTAAAAGAAAATTGCGCAAGTATTTGGCAAAAAATTTCTTCATTATATAGGCTCCACTACATAAATACATTCAATACAAAAGAGAGGGAAATCGAGCTTGCAGGCCCAGAATACAAGGAGCGCTTGACTACTTGGGAGGCTCATCGGCCTTACTCGGGGTTTCTTTAGGGGTTTCCTCAGAAGAATCAGTCAGATTGGTGGCGCCAGCCTCCCCGTTGCTGCCATCGTCTTCAGAGTCTGGGTCATCCGCGGCCTGGCGTGCCATGTCATCTGTGATATTGAAAGAAGTAAAGGCACTTATATCTAGGTCGGGGTAGGTATGCCTTTTCCACCATCGGCCGAGCTTGAACCCCTTGCGGTAGGCCTTTGACATTACGTTGTCGAACCTCGAGGACTTGACGTAGTCGATGACAGACTGAACCTTGGTCTCTTCAGAGCATTGTGAAAGATTTTCGTCTTCTCCTCAATATCGGTCTTGAGAGACTCTACCTCGCGCTCTAGGGCCTCCTTGGTTCCCTTGAGGGCCTACATCTCGAGTTGCGAAGCCTTCTGGGCCATTTTAAGGCTTTCCACCTTGAGCTTTCACCTCTGCCTTTAGTTTGTCTCGTTCCCGGGCTAGCTCGTCCCTCTCCAGTGCCAAGGTGTCGTTCAGACCTTTCTGGGCGGCGGCAGCACTCTCCAATTGATGGACCTTGTCCTGTGTTGCCTTCAGCTCAGCATGGGCCACATGGGATGACTCCTCAGCAGCCAAAGCGCACCTCAGGTGTTTATCGGATTGGAAAGTTAAGGCGTGCACGACAGTGTTCGCCTAATAGAAGGAAACTAGTCAGCCAAAAAAAAAAAAGAGGAGAAAGCAGAGAAGTAAGATAAAGTGTTTGCTCACAAAAAACGAACTTACCACCATGATGTGGGTTGCAGCGTGACCTCCGAGCTGACCTGGGGAGAGTTCGGCCCAGCTCATGACTTTTGCATTGATGACGCCCCTCTTGCTTCGGTCGAGGCTGACCTCGGTATCCAAGATGGACTCCTTCTCTTTGGTCCCCGATTTGGACGCTACCGTGTTTGCAATATTCTGAGCTGACCCCTCTGTAGCCTCAGCGGCTGCCCCAGTTGAGTTCAGGGCCTCAGCAGTAACCCCGACTGGCTTGTTCTCCAAGCCCCTCGTAGCCTCAGGTCTTTGGGGTGGAAAGTCACCCTCCAGATCTATCATCGGAGGGGCACTGTTGAGCCCAGTCTCAGGGGCAGGAGCCCTGGAATGAACGGGTTCGGGGGAGGGAGCCCTCGGTGACTCCACACGAGCCCTTTTGGCGGCCTTCTTGGCGGTTCGTTTCTTCCTCCTCTTCATTTGGTTAAGGAGCCAGGTAGTCGTGATTCTCTCTTCTTCGCCCATGGGACCTACATCAAAATTGGCGTCAGTAAATCCAAAAACGACAAGCAGATATAAACAAAGCGTCAAAAGACAGAAATAGACCTACCCGAGCTCAAACCGGCCTGAGCGAGCTTCTCTTCAGTGATGTATTCCCGATGATCGAGCTCAGCCTGAGCCCACGAGTGGAAGGCCTCCCATGTCTACTGGTTGAGGGCGATGCTGGTCGCCTGGGTAGCCACCCTCCAGCTGGTAAGGAAGGGCCATCTTGTGCTAGCCCGGACCACAAAGTAGTCCCGCTTCCAAGCCCGAACCTTGCTCGGGAACTTATACTGTAGCTTAAAACCCGAGCGAGGAGATAAATAGTAGACTTGCTCATGCTCAGGGGGAGCGCTAGAAGCGCTCTTTTTTATTAGCAGGATGGAGAAGAGTATGTCCGCGTCCAAAACGAACCGCTTTTCATGGCAGAGGGAAATGGTCCCACCAAATTCCGAATGGAGTTGGGGTGGAGCTGGTCCAGCGTGATATTGAAACGCCTTAACACCTCGGGGATAAGGGAGTGAAGAGGGAGACGAAGCCCACTGACGAGTTGTTCCCTGAAAATCACGACCTCATCCGGACCATGCTCCCAGGGGAAATTACTGGTGGGAAGACTGTAGTTGTACTCAGAAGGAAGGTTGAATTGTTGGATGAGGTCTCGAAGCCTCTCCGGCGTCAAAGTAGAGGGACCGAATTGGTCCGGCATCCGACCTCAATGGGAGGTGGACGCCAACCTACCCGAAGCTGCCCGTGCTTCGCGGGCAGGTCGGGCCGGGGAAGGGTCACCATGACCTGAAGTGCCCACCCCGGGCTCATCCAAGAAGCTACTCTCGCTAGACATGAGGAGGACGGGCTAAGAAAAGAAGAAAGAAAGAAAAGGAAAGGAAAGACTCAGAGACTCACCTGAAATAGGCGAAATCGAATTGAAAAGACCCGAGCTGGAGACTTCAGATGCGAGCTCAAAGCGAAAGCTACTTAGCATCGAAAAGAATGCCGGAACCCCACTATTTATAGATGCGGGGCCCGATGACCAACAGTTAGGATTGGATCAATCCAACGGACCTCAAAGAAACCAGCAACGGGGCTCTCGACGCAAATTTAATTTAGCGCATTTTTTGGCGTCCACTCAGCATGAAATGCCTGACGTTCGCATGTAAGTTGCACGAGACGTGGGTTTTTTCCGTGAAGAACCAAATGCCTAGTCGGTCCAGCCACTGAACCACCTAACACGATAGTGTGAGCAACTAAGCCAAATCCGCCCGGCGAACCATGAACTCCATGCACTGAGGCCCCCCGCCCCCAGCACGAGGAGTGGGGGGCAATTGATGGAGGACGATTTGGCTCAACCCCATGAGCCCAGGACACGTGCGCGTGACTTGGCTTGGTGAACAATCCATCCTAGCAGCACGATCCCGACTCGGTATGGAGGAAACACCAAGTCAAAGACAGTCAACTTGCCGAGGGCTAACACCCTGGCGAGTCAGTCCCCCGCCCAGCTCGAAGAGCCCGAGCTCCCCCCTAAGGGACACCAAGCTTTTACCTACCTGGGAAGGAGCACCTCGGTGCTTCTCAACAGGGACCCATCTGCCCTGAAGCACCCCAGTTTGTGGCAGCTCGGCGAGCCGCATGAGGGAAGGCAGGAAGATCTCCTGCCCGACCGCTGTACCAGACAAATTTGATGGCAGCAACCATCTCCCTCGTCAGGCAGCATCGTGCCTGCCACCTTTAGAAGGTGGCCTACACCTGACAGACACGTACCCAGCAGTGGCGGCCCCGCGCGTGCCACCTCAGCCCTGCCAATAACGGATGCGGCAGGTTGGCAGTGATGGTTATACCCGCCCTGTCAGAAAACGGTGGAGAGAGGTAACAAATTTCTGTTATAAGGAGTTTAGCATCAAGGTGGGTGGGGGATTGATCTGCGGTACGCGCGCTATCTCCACTCTTGGTCTTCATCTTCCTCCTTACTTCTCTTACCAAGTACTAACTTAATCATCGGAGTATTCCCGCCAGATAACTCCCTCTGAGAATTCTCTTATTCTTAGGTATCTTCCAGGAGCCACGTAAGCGCCAGCTAAGAGTGACTGGATCACACTACATTAGATATGTTTTTTATGACCACCTAATTAATCATATTTGGAATCATTAGTGTGTGGAACAAATTCTGAAAATATGATTCGTTTATTAGATTGATTGAATTATATATATATATATATATATATATATATATATATATATATATATATATATATTCCAATTTGATTATATCTTTTCAGAATTTACCATTAAATGTGATCTGAAATTTAGAAATATCTATAATTATATATTTTTCTGTTTGTCATATATAATTTCTGTTTTATATTTGGTTTTTTAGCTAACTGTTGATAATCTGGTTTAATCCAATTTGAATCTATGCTTTGCATGTCTATCAATTATTTAATCAAATTGGAATATGCCTCTAATTAATTTAAATCGATCAGTTTTCAATTATAAAAATTTAAAAGAATGTGATTGACTAATTTTGCAAATGCGATGAAGTGGTTGGTGGTTATCTGACTCGACAGCCCTACCCGGGGCCTAGTTCTGAAATGATGCTGTTCCTTCTTTAATTCGTGAAGTGTGATGGGATTTGTCAATTGGTCCGGTCTAAGTTTCTGTGTACTGGTCCCATCTTGTTTTCATAGCACTGAAAATTATAATTCAAGAAAAGAAAACTTTATTAATGTAAAAGAAGAATAAGGGATAAGTACACTGCAACCACCTCAAATATTTGAAATTACTGCTCTTTTATAAATTGCATTCTGTCCGTGGATTTGGTATTAATCCACTGTTAGGATTCTTCCTACAACAAAGTTAATTTATAAAAGAAATTGAGGAAGTATATCAACATTGACAACCCTTCTTCTTTCCCTGTTGATCTTCAAACTTCGATCGTTTCCTATACATTTTTTATATTTACCATTTTTTTTTCTACTATCATCCACTCTTTACTTGGGTCGTTGTTTTCTTTTAGAATATCTCTTTACAGTTAGTGACTACAACTTTCATATTTAATGTCTGATTGGTTTTGGGGAACTTTGCACTCTAAGTTGTCTTGAATAACTAAAGAGATCTTTTAATCGTTTATTAATTCCAACCTCCATGTCATCCCAATTTCATTGATTTACTATAATAATAAAGAAATTTTGCCTTTCATCACCATTATTCCATATTGGAATTTTGTCGATGCCTTTCATCACCATTTTCAAATTACATATTGGAATTTCGTCGAACATTATTCCCACTATCTTTGTGTGTCATATCTAGATCTTGTACAAACAAGTTCATTGGCAATAGAATGAGTCATCACATGCTCCTTTTCATCTAAATCTACAACTGCTTGTACAAACTCTATAGATTCTTGGGCTTCCTCGTCAACCCTAAGATCAACTAGCTCTTGATGCAAAACAAGAATAAGATTATTGTCCATTTCTGTGGGATATTTTGCAGTTGGACTTCGATTGGAGTCTTCCTGATCACTATTGGGTGTTGCTATTGGCCTCATCAGAGATATCTAGGATTGTCCCACCGATTAGAACCCCGCCCCCATCACAAATCTTTACATCTAGATCAGATGCACTATTATCAACATTAGTAATCTCATCTCGAGTCTTCTCATCATCATTAATGTTAGGCTTAGCAATGGGAACATATTTTTCCACCGTAGGTTTGGTAGAAGGCTTGCCCTTCTTCAAAATTCAAAAAATCATCAATAGGTTTTTTCTCATCAGTTCTACGTCTGGCTTTGCCATGTTTGCATTCCTTAATCGAATGCCCTATCTTATAGCAGTTTATACTTTATGCAATTGGAAGGGAAGTTTTCATAAATAATCTCCTAGCAGAAATCCTTACAACCAGTACCAATCGAAACCCTATAAGGGTGGTGTCTCAAAAAATCAAATTCGACATAGACTCAAGCCGTAGATGTTCTAGAGAGCGTAATTGTAGCATAATCGAACTTGAGAACATGACTAATAGCTTAAGCAATAGATGTAAGCATGTTTTCAACAAAAATATTTACCGAGAGAAGAGGCAAAGATATCCAGATTGGCACCACTGGAGGCTCCCAGCTAGGTTCAAAGTCTAGCATCCATTTGAAGAGATGAAAAGACGAAGGATTTGATTTTGGAAAACTCATGCATTCATAACTTTAAAAGATCAATTTCTTTTGCAAATCTAATTGAGTACATGCTTCGAATTGAAAGCAGTAACCCATACCTCATTTTTCTGGCTAAAGGATTTATATAGAAACTCCTTCATCTTTGAAAGGGGAGGGCGACCATGCAAGCATTTCCCCCCATGACTGCCTAGTTCAATGGAACAACAATGATTGGCTTGCTTTGAGAGATGAGAAAGTAGAGATATGACCATGGTAAAAGATGACTTAAGGAACTGAGGACTACACAATGAGAGAAGGGGTCTAGGGTTTCATGCCCATCTTTTGTTGATAGAACACTCTTGCGCCTAAGGTTTCACCGGTGGCAAGCCTTCTTCATCTAGTTCCGATTGAGAATTATAAAAAAAAATCCTAAAACCAAAACAATTATTTATCATCGGAATAGTCAAATCTCATGCCGTTAGACTCAATTATATTTGGCATATATAATTACTAATGATGATAACAATTTATAGCTTCATTTTGATAATGTAACTTTAATAAAATATTATAACATATGTTTTAACCATAATTATCTTTATATATGTTAAAATTTACCTTTTAAAGCCTAAAATATAAAAAATTATATATAACCTAAAAGCAAAGGCTGTGCATTTTTCGATTGGAATATTTTTTTTGTATAACCTAAATGAAATCTTATATCGTATAATCTTTCCCTTTTCATGCTTTTGACCATTACCATTAGGGGTGTTTACCGTTTGGTAAACCGTATTGTTCAGTTTCTTAGTTTTTCGATTTTTCATGGACATCCCTAATTACTATTACAGATTTAATTAAGGGGTAATAGCATAAAAGGGCAACTTTTTAGGTTTAATATCAATAAAAGTAGTATATTTAAAAAAATAAAAAATGGAGTAACTTTTTAAAAATAATATCAATAAAGGCCAAAAACACTATTCATCTTCTTATTCTTGTCATTTGTTCACCAGAGCCACCATCCGCCCACCTCCGTCTCCCCCTCTGACAACGTTGCCAGAGGTAGCTGGAGGCAGAGGTGGCGGCGGCGGCGCTGGTGGTTTCTTTGTCCAACACCACCACCTTCAACTCCGCCTTCGACAACGTTGCCGAAGATGGGTGGAGACTGAGGTGGCGGTGGCGGCGGGCAGAGGAATGACCACTAGTGCCACCACCGCCACCTTTACCTCCAGCCATCTCTGGCTACATTGCTGGAGGCGGAGGCGGCAGGCAGAGGAATGACCACCAGCGCCACTGCCGCCACCTTTACCTTCAGCCACCTCCGGCTACATTGCCGGAGGCGGAGGCGGCGGCGGGTGGCATTGGATAGAGGTGGCAGTGGCGGTGGGTAGAGGAATGACCACCACCGCCACCACCCCCACCTTTGCCTCCGGCCACCTCTGACTATGTTGTCGGAGGCGGTGGCGGAGGTGGGCGGCAACTCTAGTGAACAAATGGCAAGAAGAAGAAGATGGACAATGTTTTTGCCCTTTATTGATATTATTTTTAAAAAGTTAACCTATTTTGTATTTTTTTAAATATATTACTTTTATTGATATTAAACTCCAAAAGTTGCCCTTATATGGTAGAAACCCTTTAAATAATTGCAATGATGTCATTGAATAAAAGAAAAAACAATCATAACTTCTCCTTTCTCCTTTTCCCCTTTCATATGTAATTATTTACAATGGTGGCACTATTAAATATTTACAATGATGCCACCAAGTTTCTACCTTTTTAATATTTGATAAAAATTGTCTTTATCTCTCATTTTATTTACAACCGGACCGTATTGGGTTGTGCCATGTAGGCCGTACTTCCCTCCCTTGGGATACTTAAGGGGTCTGCCTGGCACAACTCTTGGCCTGAGTTCGTGTAGGTTTGTGTCGTGCTGCGAGCCAAGTCTTAGGCCAGGTCGGGCCATGAATCAAACTAATATATGTTTTTTAAAAGTTTTGAAAAAAATAATGAAAAAGTTAACATGAATTAAAAAATAGATAAAAAATAAAAAGATCTTAATTTTTTATATGAATTTTGATGTATACAATTGTTTATATATGCAATAATAAAAAGAAATAATATAATGAAAATGAAAATAAAGTTATATATTATATAATTAGTGTATATAATATACGTCTCAAGCCCACACGGGCCCATGCCATGCAACGGGCCAAGTCTTAGGCTAGGCCAGGCCACGAGTCGGGCTAAGCCATGTTTTTTAAAAATTTTGAAAAAAATGAAAAAAACTAAAATAAATTAAAATAAATAGAAAAAAATAAAAAATATCTTGAACTTTTATTTTATATGAATTTTGATGTATACAATTGAAAATAAAATTATATATATTATAATTATTACCAGGCCACAAACCAAGCTAAGCCATGTTTTTATAAATTAAAAAATAGATGAAAAAATTAAAAAATATCTTAAAATTTTATTTTATATGAATTTTGATGTGTACAATTATTTATATATGCAATAATAAAATGAAATAATATATATATATATATATATATATATATATTGTATATAATATACGGCCGGAGCCCACATGGGCCCGTGTTGTGCTGGTCCGTGGTCCAAGTCTTAGACCAGGTTGTGCCACAAATCGGGCTAAGCCATGTTTTTTAAAAATTTTAAAGATCTTAAAATTAAAAAAGTAGACAAAAAATTAAAAAGATCTTAAATTTTATTTTAGCTTGAGCCCACATGGGTTCGTGCCGTGCCATAGGCTAGGCTAGTTCGCGGGCAAAGTCTTAGGCTAGGCTGGGCTATGAATCGGGATACGCCTGTTCATGGGCTTAGTAGCCTAATAGTTCAGCTCAACCCATTAACAACTTTAAATTAATTAATTAAATAATTTAAGATAGCCTTTACCAATCTTGTGTTGATAATGTATAAAGTTTTATTTATTTATTTACTTATTTTACCAATCTTGTGTATATATTTACTCTCTCACTTGATTGTCTATTTGTCTCACTTATTTTATAAATTTATTTATTTATTAAGTTAAATTAATTATTACTTAACTATTTACAATTATTCCACTATATAAAATAAAAAGTGGACAAAAATCATGTCTCCCTCTTTCACTCTATTGCCCAATGACCGTGATTATTTATTGTTTTATTTTATTAAATTAAATATATTATTATCCATAAATTTTTATTTATTTTAAATATATTTTTTAATAAACTTTTAATTAACACAAATTTTTTTCCTAAAAAATTAAGTAAAATAAAGCAGATTGAGGTGTAGATACGTTCCTAACAAAAATAATAACCAATTCTACCCAAATTGTTAATCGAAAGAGTTCTCCGGAACTAGAAGCAATATGATCAATTCTATTCTTAAACCTGATCCATTGCCATCCCCAGTATACATTGAAAATATCTACCCGAGATATTTCCACTATACTCCGGATTCCATGCTTTGTGAGTGCGAAAGTGCAATGCTTTTGGTTGCAAAGAATCCCATCTCCCATCCCATGAGAACGACACGGGAAGAATCAAGGAAGCTTTTCCTGCACGCTGATTTTTCTTGTGGGTTGCCAACCCGGGCCACAACCCACAAATGGAATGTAGAGGGGAACGTAGGGCTTGCGGAGCTTGGGCCATCAGCATTTTGGATCCAAGTGGTGTCCTTCAGCAAGGGTAGGGGTATCAATCGACCGCTTTTGGGTTGGAATTTGTCCAAATTAAAACCAATTTAAATGGATTGAACGGATCAATAAGGATCAGTCTAGACTTAATGCATTGGATTGGTGAATCATATTGGATCCATTAATAAAAAACATAAACATACAGGTGTCAATGTTATTAGGTTTGAGTTGGAACGGATCTAAATGACAATCAATTTTTATTAGATCAGACCAAATCAGGTCTAATTGATACCCCTGCCAACAGTGCAACTAGTGAAACAAAGGCGTACTTGCGTCTCTTCAATCTTCATTGTTTCTGGCTTTCCGCAGCAAACTTATCGATAGCTCCTGCACCAACCTCTGTTCCAATTTTCCATGTTTTAACTCCCTTATGCCTCTATTCCCTTATACGTGTCTTCGAAGTCACGTGACAATCAGGTTCTGGTTACACGTGTGTATATGCATGCCGCATGCGTAAAGAGGGATTTGCAGCGAAGCAGCAACTTTACCCTTTCACGCGGAGTTTTTAACCACGGTGCTGGGTTAACACTAACCAAAGAAGCAGAGAATAAGAGAGAAAAAGAGAAAGAGAAAGAGAGTAATAAATGCAGAGACGCATATAGTCAGATACCCTTTTAACAGCCATTCAGACCCACCATCATCAATTACATCGCCTTCTGGTGTCTTCATAGGTATTGTTGGTGCCTGGTGGTGGCGGTAGTGGTTTTCGCGTTAGAGAGAGAGAGAGAGAGCGATCGAGCAAGAGAGAGAATATGCCAGGAGACAGGAGAATAGGGGTGGCGATGGACTTCTCACAGAGCAGCAAGAGGGCTCTGCAGTGGGCCATCGATAACCTGCTAGACAAGGGCGATACCCTCCTTGTCATCCACGTCAAACACCACGGAGCCCATGACGCTGCAAAACTTCTCTCCGCCAATGGCGGTGTCCGTAAGTATTACTTCCTCATCACTACTGACCAATAAGATCGGAGATCGTGCTCACTACCCACAAACCGTGCCTCTATTTCGATTTCTCTCTTTTTCGTGTACATTATTTCTATTGGTTCCTATTTTTATTGGCTGATTCATATGGTGTGGTACCCGCAGCTCTGATTCCGTTGACGGAGTTTCGAGTTCCCGAGCTGATGAAGAAATACGACGTCGAAATCGATCCCGAAGTTTTAGATATACTTGACACCGCTTCCAGACAGAAGGAGGTTTCCTTTTCTTTCCTTTCATCTTCTTACAGAAAATCCACTTATCCCTAACTATTTTTGTTCTTTGTTCATGATGTTTTTATTTTATATTCAAGGATAAGATAAACGTGGGTTGTTGGGTTTGTGCAGGCAACCATCGTTACCAAATTGTATTGGGGTGATGCCAGGGAGAAGTTATGCGAAGCAATCGAAGATCTGAAGCTGGACTCCTTGGTTATGGGCAGCAGAGGACTTGGCACCATCCAAAGGTTTCTATTCATTTAATTTCCTTTTTATTTTCGAATTATAATTATCAAATTTCTTAATTTTTGTAGTGAAAAAAAAAAAGAAAAACTCACCCCTGCTGAATCTGACCCCGATAAAACCCCAATCCCTAAATTGTTAAATTGTTTGGTGTGTAGGATATTATTGGGGAGTGTGACCAACCATGTGATAACTCATGCTAATTGTCCGATAACCGTTGTGAAAGATCCGAGCTTCAACAAACACTGATGGAGGAGGATTCACATCCACCGTCCACCGGAAGTCGCACCCAGAATTTGATTTCTATCATTTCACCCACTCTGCTTTGTTTTCTCGGTTGGTTGGGTCTGTGTTGTTGCTTTGTGAAAATTGTGATGTTTCGTTTCTCAATCTTGATGGACGCATGCGGACAGAAACAGCTATGTGTTTGATGCTTTAGTTTGGTTAGTATTCATGAAGGGAACGATTGTTGTATCAGGTTTAAGCTATTAAAATACCTATCCCCTAGACCAATAATAAAAGTAACTCAAAAATTCGAGTCTCTCTCTTTGTTATTTTAAAGGATTAATGAGTGAATTCGGAAACGTTGTGCGTTTATTGAGATAAGGACAAGTAAATGCTTGATGCCTAAGCATGTGTGATTTTTATTTTATTTTTCAGTTGTAATTTTGTATAGAAGAGGCGGACCCTACGACAATGTATTTAATACACGCACATGCTCTCTCTCTCTCTCTCTCTCTCTCTCTCTTCTTTTCCTTCTCCTTCGCTCTTCCAGATTGAAGAAATAAATGTCGATGTGGGGGGATATCATGATTAATTCATCATGCTATTTGACAATTGGTGTTGTGGTTACGGGGGTTCAGGTAGTGGGGTTCGTATGGCCTCATGGCTTGTTTAAAACTTAGTATGTTAAGCAGGGCGGCATATCTGTTTTCGCTTCGTTTTCGTGGGGGCGAGCCTGGACAACGGGGGTAGTCCGTTCCCCACCATTCAGGTGGGAACTAGGAAGTGCATAGCGGAGCAATATCACTGAGACTAGGAAGTCTAAGATGCAGAAGTTGGGGCCACTTCATTCCGTAGCAGGAGAAGAACTTCAAAAGTAGATGGATTGGAATCGGAATTTATGAATTTAGTCAGATGACTCAGATGGATGGATTGGAATTTGGAAATACATTCCAAGCATGTATCTAACGCAGGTAGGTTGGGGTATTTTAAGGGACAGGTGTAAAGTTCATTGAACGTGAATCGTGATTACGAAATTTTCTACTTATTCATTGACGTTTAGTTTTTTTAGGTATCATATCTTTCGGTATTATAGTTAGATTATTGAAATGTAATCGACAGATTATATGAGGTTGTCTTTGAATTGTAATTGACACACTAAATAAATGTTTTGTTTGATCATTGGACCTTAAAAGGTCCAAAATGTACATTTCAAGTGGAAAAAAACATTCTTATGGTGATGGTCGTTCCACTTTGTGGCTAAGAAAAATAGAGAAAATATCAATACAAAATTAGTGTTTTAAAAATTGATTGATTTTCCCTCTAACTTGAATATAATATATATATATATATATATATATATGTGATAGTTTGAAAATACACAACCTGAATTATGGATCCTCTGGCCCATTAATTCGCTTTTGAAATAGTTTTTTTCTTTTGAAGTTAGGCTAAAATCACGTCGTCGTAAAAGTAGTTTACTACATTTTAGGAAAAAATCGGTTCAAAGAATTCAGCCTTCACCCATCATTCGAGTGGATTTGAAGTTTTTGAGGAATTTGGGGTTTTGTCATTTTTAGTTCCTGTTATGTTATTGAGTTTACATGAGTATATATATTCAACCTTTATGCTATCCCAATGAAGTTTCCGGATGCATGCTGATTTGGGATGCCAAAATGAAAATATTCATGAGAAACGATTAATTCATCCAGTCCAACTAATTGAGAGGGCAGAAAATTTTATCTTTCTCCTCCAGAACCATCTCTGATAGCTAAAGCCCACCCAAGGGCCTCTTCCTTTCAAGCTACTCACATCATGTTTACTGAGGGAGCCTTTGTGGCCTCATCAGGGGAAGCTGCTATTGGATATGTTGTTTTATCAAAAAATCTAATAACTGGAATTCTCGCCGTTTCTCCAGCACAATCTGAATGGTGGACGTTGATGGAGGGATTGAACAAAGCAGTCAGCCTAAGATCAATATCTATACAAGTATTTTGCGACTATATAGGATTGGTGGAAGCTATCAATAGTAATATGGAAGACCACTGGGCGACAAGCTATTTGAAAGATCATCTTATGTCTCTTTTCTAGTAGAATGGCCCGTGAGATGTACGGGGCATTTGAACCAATGGTTGATTAACCACAATAAGCATTGGGGTCCTGATTCAGCCCCAACACCTCAATGTATTAAGTAAGTTGGTAAGGAGGGTGAGTGGACTTCCTGTCAGGAAATCTCTGATTGGTTCGTTTGAAGATTTGTCATTGTCTAATTGATTGTCATCTGGCAAACTCCTGTTAATATCTATATTTGCAACTTAAGAGTTTGTATAGTGGAGACTATTTCTCGTAAACAATTGAACCAGTGTTATTAACTGTGCAAAGTACAATAATAAGCAAAATAATTCAATTTTTTGATAGGTTAAAGGATTACATCCGGCAGAGATCAGTATGTGAATATCTTTTCCAGTTCTCTTAGCAAAAACCTATGCAAGGAAGATTGAGGCTGAAAATAAAATGTAAAATTTTCTTAAGGAATCACTTTGGGTTAAAATGGAAGAGAAGTACTAATAAAATTCCTACAAGGAATCGACAGTTGATTTGACTTAACATTGAGTAGTTTCATATGCGTTTGGGCATATCTAGTTAGCTTCATTTACATACAGCCTAACATATCAACTGCAAGTTTGAAAATGACGATATAATCAGAATGAAATATAAATGAAGGTGCAAATATTTTATACAATATGAATTCATATTGCGCAAATTTCAAAAGAAAAAAAAGAAATAATCAAATCTTGCTGCAATAGATATAAGAAATAATGGAATATAGTAGGAAATTTATGGGGAGATGCAAATGAACACTGCATTACTTGGGGAGTCTAAATTAAGAAAGTTTGTAATCAAAATACAAAGACAACATTAATGTATCATATAAAAAAAATAAAACAATGTTTTTCAGATATATGCTAAATAGGATAGAATATACCTGGCTTTCTACTTGAAATCACTAATCAGAAAGTCTACTTATTCCATACTTTTATTCCTTGTATCAGGGTTTCATTGAATTGAAAACAGAACTGAAGCAAGAAATCCACCTAGAAATGTTTCAGACTATTTGGAATTTCCAAAAAAAAAAAGTTAAAAAAAAAAACTGATGAACTCCTACAAGGAATTGATAGCTAATTGGAACTAAGATTAAGTAGTTTCAGATGGGTTTGGGTATATCTAGTTAGTTTTATTAATTAATAATAAAATAAAGTTATTTTCTAAGCTAGATGATGGGTCAGTGATCTAATCTTTAAAAGAAACCCATCATGTCATAATTGAATAATAAATATTTAAATTTATCCTTAATTATATTATTATTTTTATTAATTTTCATTTTTATCTTAACTATGATATATCTAAAATTTAAATAATTAATATGAAATTTCTCACATACACCATAGTAGTATAATATAATATGTAAAATTGAGCGATGCCAGAAAACTGCATGTACTGTTTAATATAATTTGTTGGTTATTAAAAAAATGAAGTTTCCCTAGGCGTAAGGTCATTCACAATTTGTTTCATTTTAGTATGACTGACGATTCAACGCTAATTGCCTGGACCTCAGACTCTCCATTATTGGTCGGGAGTCTATTTCCCCACCACGGCCTCAGCTTTCTGGTAATTACCAGTACTTATTTGTATTTCTGCTCACTCTCATATTGTCTGAATAATCTGCTGCACTCAAATCTGTCACATTCCCATTAGGTGTGTTACCTTATGTGCATTATTCATTTACACACGTATAACAGAACATGTGTTACAGTGAAAAGTTCGAAAACCATTCTGGAACCAAAACTGGTCTTAAACTGGAAAATTTCTCCCATCAATTTCTTTCATATCACATTTCCTGGCAATGGTTAACATTCAATGAAATATAAAGGGTTTAGTGCTCAGGCCGTATGATCAAGACAACAGGGCAACCTTCAAAACGTCATGAATCCGTTTCACATTTTCCAGTAGCATTTCAAGTTTCCGGTTGAATGGTTTACATCTCAAACCAATCTTGGGCAGAGTTTACCCGAGCTGTTGCTTGCATCTAGAAACAAAACCATTCAGGAAGATGAGATAGCTAGAAACGCTTTCAAAAAAAAAAAAAAAAGAGATAGAAACTAAATTAAAAACAGAGTGACAAAACCATGCTTTCCCGATGCTGTCTTATACCTCCTGTAAGGCTTTAGCCTTAGAGTTTGAGACTATTAGATTGGACAAATGGATACTGTTGGAATATCCTAACGAGAAGAAAAAAAGAAACCAACCATCAGTCCATTGCATATAGTTGAATGTTGAAGATAATAATTATAATAATCAAATCTATATATGGCGTTACTGAAATACCGACCGATGGAGTTGGCAAAATCAAATCAACATCAAATGAGACCACACTGAAAAGGTCCCCTCCTTCCTCCATACTGGGCATTGCATTTCATTTCTAAATAATGTTGAGGCAGCGTGCTAGTTGACCAAATATCACGGGATAATTGTTTCATTGAAGTTTAAGCAACGTGGTGACCATACCTTAAGTCTTATAACAAGAAGCTATCGCAGATAAACTTGAATTCATGGTTAGAGAGATCCACTGAACCTCAAATAACAGACCCATGCCAATTAATTCTTCACAAAGACTGAGCTAAGACGTTTCTTCATAACTAACTTTCAATTCAATAATCCTTCAACTAACAGCCCGTATATTATATAGGCTGACTGTGTTATAAACCAACTTTCAACAAATAACTCATTCTATGTGAGACCTACCTATCATCACCTTCCAGTTCCAACAATTGATCTTCATCCACACTTTTAAACTGAATAAAAAAAGAACATACGTAGCTATTATGCTTATTAGAGAGAAATGTGCAAAATGACTACTGGGCATATAGGTAACATTGGCCACTGAAGGGGAGAAGAGCCAAATACGTTTACGACAAGAATGACTTGGTCATGATTCATCAAATAGACTTATCCTCTAAGTCTGAAATCTATGGATTAAATCTTAATCACCTGGACATCGAAATGCCAATTATATTATTGGTTGATACATTATAAGCAACTTGGTTTTATTTTTCCCTTCAATGGGACCGGATCTAGTAGGCACATCAAAGTAAACATGTTAAATGAGCACTTGATAAATATTTTGATTACCGTCAAATGTGGGTATTAATCTTTTTCAAGGGTGGGGTGAGGGTATTTTAAGGGACAAGTGTCAAAAAATTTTTCAAGTACTCATTAAATGTGATTACAACTTCATGCCTACCTCATCCGAACCCTTGAAAAGGTAGACCAAAACAAACTTATTGGCAAGAAAAACCAATTTTTAAGATTTCTTCAACCAACAGGGAACTGTTTATGAATAGACTTTTGTAGGCTTATGTTCATCATTCTTTCCGAGATACTTCTATTCACAATTTATTTATGTTATTCTAGACTAATAGACATTTCAATGCCATCTAGCTAGTAAGTCTTGAACTGTTTATGAAGAGACTTTGAAATCAGCTCATGATTAGAAAGACTTTTGTTGTCATTTATTTATAAAAGAAGCATTATACCCTAACATGGTTGATTTTATCAGCACATCATAGGATGAAGATAGATATTTGACAATACTAGTGTGGGGGATTTTGATTAATCACTTGGTACAAGATGGAGAATTTTTTAGTTATCAACTCTTATGGAAGAATTTTCTAGAATAAACAATTTCAAAGGAAATTCTAAGGTTTTGCTAAAATGTCACTGAATTTTGGATAAAAAAAATATATTGGACGAAATTATATATATTTGCTTGTAATACAACATAAAATGCAAAATGCTATAGAATATGTACATAGGAGATTTTATGAAGAGACTTTGAAATCAGCTCATGATTAGAAAGACTTTTGTTGTCATTTATTTATAAAAGAAGCATTATACCCTAACATGGTTGATTTTATCAGCACATCATAGGATGAAGATAGATATTTGACAATACTAGTGTGGGGGATTTTGATTAATCACTTGGTACAAGATGGAGAATTTTTTAGTTATCAACTCTTATGGAAGAATTTTCTAGAATAAACAATTTCAAAGGAAATTCTAAGGTTTTGCTAAAATGTCACTGAATTTTGGATAAAAAAAATATATTGGACGAAATTATATATATTTGCTTGTAATACAACATAAAATGCAAAATGCTATAGAATATGTACATAGGAGATTGGTTAGGTATATGCTAAATAATGACTTGAAGTTTCAGTGAAACATCCAAATTTGAAAAACTTTATATTGTTAGGTGCAGTGACAATAGTTTATGAAATTTCCTAGTAATAACCGAGGCCTATAATTAAGTTTCTGAAAAAAGACGATGATATGGGATGTTGCTTACTTGCTTCTAGGGGTAGAACTTTTTTTTTTCTCTGTAATCTACTTAGGTTATGTTTGCTTTGAAGGAAAAGGTAGGGAAAAGAAGGGAAATGTATTTGTACTTCATGCTCAAAGTTTTTTCAAATTATAGCTTGAAGAAATCAGGGTTTTGCATTCTACACATTTGTATTTGTACTCTTTCCAAACTGAGCGTTAATCTGTTTCACAAGGTTACAGCAGCTCTAGAAACTTGGGAATCATATTAAGGCTGGGCTGTTTTGTTCATGACTTGGCCCAACTTCAATGGATAGTGAAGAACTCATCTGTTTCAAAAATAAGAGAAACGTTCTTACTTTATTGGTCCATCTTACCCCCTAAATGCAAATATCCAAACCGATTTAATTAACCCTTAGAGCAAACCTTTTTTTTTTCGGTAGAAAAACTAAAATTCATAGAGAAACCAAAGCATAATTACAATGGGGTGGAAAATCCACTCAATTTGCTCGCATCAGTATAGACACCTGACTCCAATAGCCCTTTTTTTGCAAGATTGTGAGTTATCAAATTACTTTCTCGCTTGGAGAAAGAGAAAGTTTAGTCCAGGTCCTTACATTCATCCAAAATATCTTTACAAATGAGAAAAGCATCTTGGACTCCAAGAAAATTTTGTCACTTTCCATCACAAAAGGACCTACATATTTTCTTCACTAACTTAACTCCTTGAAGACATGCTATAGGTTCAGCTTGAAGAGGTGATGCTACTGTAGACGGACTGAAGCTAACTGCTTCACAGCAACCAAAATGATCTCTAATTAGGGTTCTAAAACCTGCGGCCTTGCCTTCAAAAACAAAACTGCTAACCACATTGATTTTCAATACATTTAACTTAGGGCTATGGTTAAGGGCAATATTCAAGTTGGTATATTTGTCCATATTTTACTTATTTATTGTTTATATATCACAGAAAATAATAAAAAAAAATAAATACAGAATCGAGATCCTACTCACTCAGCCCTTAAATGAGATAAAGGTTAGGAAGAGTTTTGCATTTTTATGTATAAGTGTGGAATCCGAAAATTCAAAGGGCTGGAGTTTTAGAGAGGGGATTGGGAGGTTTTGTGAGATGGGGCATTGCCATACCTACACATGCAAATTTTTAGCATGCCAAAAACTACTGCAAAATTTATATTGTTTTCATCTTATCTTGATTTTATTTCATTTCAAGTGTGGACTATATAATTTTTGCCCATTGTTGGAAGGCTTAAAAATAAAATGGTTGGGCCTCATTATCTTACTTCTAATCTCACTCCTCCCAAACAAACAAAATAAAGTGAGATGTGAAATAAAATAAACAGAAGTTTGCACCCCATCCATTTGCTTTTGGATGCAAAATGGAAAAAATTAAAATTAGCAAGAAATATCCATTTACTATTTTGAAACTCACACCCAACCCATTTGCACTAGTGCAAATAAAACTTGCACTGCAAACAAATAAAGCTCGAAGAATTTTAAGCCGAGTACACTTATTTCGTTATTTGGGCAACGTTAGCAGTACAATCTCTTTGTAGAAAAGTTCATCTTATACCACATATCTAAAACATTGAATGGGGGACCCATCAGATTTTCATATGTTCTAGATTTCAGATTTACCTTAGCACCAGCAGGCCACGTCCAAAAGCTCTCATAATAAGTTAAAAACTATGACGACCACAACCGCATTGATTGGAAATTCCAGAATTAGGTCCTACCCTGTCAGGCTAAAATTCTAAGTCTGCCTCATTAGCTGAATGTCAGGCTGGTCCGCTGCAAGACAAACCAATAAGTTGTTCAGTTCAGTTACTTACGCGGTTAATTACCAAACTCCTAACTGTGTTTAATTTTAACTTCTGCGTTCTCTGCTTGCTAAATTACCAATAACCACAAATCAGGAATGCAGATTTGTCTATTCAAGTAAAAGGGTCAAGTATATGGGCCTGGACTGGGTCATATAGAAAATTTGCCACGTGATCAACCCAGGTACACCCAAGTTGGGCTTACTGCAGTTGAGTTTTTATTGGATTAAAAAAACGGTTCATTTTTTTTGCGGGTCTAAGAGTTTGGAATCAGAATGAGAATGCTTTATTTCAATTCCAATTGTTTGATTGGGTGAAATCCGAATCCTATTCCTATTCCTGGTAGAGTAGTATTTTCTCATGAGAGAATGGCGACTTCTTCCTCCTCCTCCTCCCCCTCCCCTAAGAATAAGAGTTCTGATTCTGATTTCAATTTTAATTCCGATTTAAAATTTTTAAAGGTCCAAGGTTTGTTTATGAAGTCTTTCCGAGCATGGAATAGCTATAAAAAAAATGAAAAGAAGTTTCAAAGAAAAAGATAGCAAACAGTGAAGGACCATTATCATGTTTCAGAAAGCTTAAGGCTGTGAAAGTAGGCCCTGGACTTTTTTGAGAAAGGACCTTACAAATAAATCTTAAATTAATATTATTATATGCCATTTAATAAAATTTTTATTTAGTTATAAAATAACAAATTGGGTCTGCTTAAACGTCATAAAAAAAAATCATATCTCACAAACACAGTATTGGAAAGAAGAATGAAAAGGTTATTGAGAGGGTCTGAGTTCGACTTCCATCAGGGCAATACCCATTCAAACAATCTTGTATTGAGAATATTTCCACACTCATATATTTTATTTCATGGAGAGATATTCCGGATATAAGGTTGCAAGCAAGAGACTGTTGGGGCGGTGTAAGCACAGACTTGTCCTTGTCCTGAACGAAGCGATCTCAGAGGGTTTTCCACCCCAAACCCTCCGATTTGAATAGGCATCTGTGTTGTACGAACTACGAAGTGGTATCAGTAAGAGAATCGGTCCACTGCAATCTGTTAGGAACCTATTTGTAGAACGCCCAGGCCCAACCAATCGATAGGTATGCGTATAGTAGTAATTAGCAAAGCTTCATTTTAATAAAATTGGGCTTAACCCAGTTGTGCTCCGGGCTCAATTATACAAGCATATAACACTAATGGAGTAGTTGGATCTTGGAAGTTGGAAGTTGGAGGTACTCCGCCTATTACTTTTGGGTACCGGTACGGTTGCCGGGTGGTGCAGTCCTTACGCCCCATCCACCAAAAGGGCAAGGCACACCTAGAGGCGACTCGGGATTGGGGAGGAAATTCTAATTAATTAGGCACATTAATATTGAGCAAAAAAAAAAAGAAAAATTAAAGAATTAAAAAAAAATAATAATGTTTAATTGGTATTTTCCTACTTAACCAACGGTAACAATAATTTTAATGCTGTATTTGGTTTAGTAGAAAAAAAAAGAGAAAAGAATTTAAACGAAAGTTGTTAATTTTTTTTTCTTTTTTGAGAAAAGTTTCTCAATTTTGTTTCTCTTTGGCCCTGTTCGCTTTTTGGTAAGTTATTTATCCAACGTGTAAATGTAATTATCTCGATAAGTTTTTCTTGGGAAACACTTACCTAATAAGTGCATTTACCCATGTTCTTATATTTCTCAAGTAAATAAGATAATGACCATTTTAATCATAAAAGTCCATCATTAAAAGGGGCATTTTTGTCCCATTCAAGTGTTGGTAATTTTTTCCTATGTGAAAAAGTTATTTATACACGTAAAAGATGAATATCATTTACCCAGGAACCAAGGATTTTTTTATCAATAGGAACTAAAATCCCATTAACCAACTTACCCCCCTCTCCCAACCTAAAAAAGAATGCCCCCTTATTCTCTGTCAAACCAAATAACCTAAAACACTTTATCTGAGTAGTGATCTATTAACATCTTTTATGATTGATTTACTCCATTGAGATATATATCTGATCCAACATAGTCTTAGAGGATAAATAAAAGAAGATTACAAAATGGTTTTAGGGGATGCGACATGAGTATGTTTTGACAGCCTCAACAATCCCCGAATCCCACCATAATTTCCGCACATATTTTTGTCTTCCCGCTTGCTGCTTGCTAAAAGTAGATGCTTGATACAAACTCAATTCCACTTTTTTGTTCTGAGTTCTGAAGCACTAGGGGTGATCTTTACTGACACAGTCACAGGCCACTATAATATTATTCTTTTTCTATTTTTTATTAAATTAATTAAATTTTTATACGTATAAGTGGAAATAAATAAAAAAAAAAGGAAGAGGGAGAAGAATGGGGGAATCCACTGTGCATTGAAATTATCTCTATGGATAAGAGATGTTACTAATGAATGGTACGATGTACGTGTGAATGCCCTATGTGAAGAGCAGTTCGGATATCCAAGAATGGATAGAGAGATTAGAAAAATGAGGAGAGAACAAAATAGTTAAAAGGTTTTTATTACAAATACAAGGTTCTAGCCAGGCGGGCGGCTTATACCGCCAATTACAAACATCATTAAAAGTTTTAGCTTACTGTGCCCAAGACATGCACAGCTTTAATCAACAATCAAGATTTTGTATACAAATTTTACAAAGTGAAAGATTTAACTACAGAAAAAAATCCTATCTATATTTCTAAAAAAAATACAGGGTAATAAAGTTTCACTACAGAATTGCATCTTGGGCCTTTGCAAAAGAAATAGCCTAAAAAATTGCTCCCGAACACAACTCAAATTCCCCCTGCAGCCAAAGGAAAATTACATGAATCATTATAGGTACAGAAGCAGAAGCCATAAGTGCCTTTCCTATCAGCAGTAAAATTGTAATAAAAACTTTTGTTGGAGACTGGAGAGTGACAAGGCATTTGAAGCTTTCGTTGAAGTATATAATTCAGTTTATCATGCGTGTTTGGTGGGTGACATTGTGGCCATTTCCCTCCTTTAGATCTGGAATGCCTACATCCTCTGATTTCTTTTTGGTCCCTGTAATTAAGTTGAAGGCATGTCATGGGGTCAGGTTTTGCTTGGATTTGCTTCAAATACTGACTCTACAGTACCCGCTACCAAATTCATCTAAACGCAACTTAACAATAGAAAATTATTGAATAGTCCCAACTCTGTTCCGAGCCAAGCATAATGCGGGTTAAACACTTATCCCTGTACCTGATTAAGGTGGTGTTTTCGACCAATGCATTTTGATTTTTGTAGATATAATTACCAATACCTCACATTCGGTAACGTTGATTCATCGTTCATGGAGAGGCTGAAGGTTTAGCGCTAGCAAGAAATCTTACGTGTTACGTTGGATGAGTGCTTTTTTTTTTTTTTGGTGCTGAAAGATATTTTTGAAGCCTCTCATTCTCACTCTCAGGGCAGGGGGAAGTATGCTGTGCTGCGAACTTCATGAAACCATGAAGCTGCACATAGGGGATTCATCGTTTTTGTTTAGACCCCCAACTTCGCTAAATGTCATCTTACAAAAAGATAATTTTATCTCTTTGTTTGCATCTGTTTCTTTGGTCGTTCTAACTGGTTCTGTTTTTTTTTTCCTTTTTTTATCTCATTTAATTATAAAAAAAATAAAAATAAAAACCCTCATTTTCCTCACATTCCTTCCAGGTTTCGAGATAGCGTTACGAACAACAGGACACCTTAAGGGCCGGACTAACAAACAAGCCTAAGTGCCTAACCCCCCTACACCTATATATAACGCCAAATAGGTCGCGTTTCACTCTAAAGTCCAAACCCAGATGTCCTTTTGTAAATCCAATCAAATAAAAGGGGTCAATCGGTAATTCGCATGGTGATAGATGATAAGATGAATACTTTGGATGAATTTTTTGGTATTATTTTATTATTTTACACACAAACTTGGAAAATTTTTTTTTGGTACTAAGGTTCTCATAGTTTTATATTTTTATTGTGATTTGAAACGCCAAAGAGTTAGGTGGTTGTGTTTTCTGTTTACAAGCTCATGGTTATTTCTTGTAGCGTCGAACCTTGTTAAAGCAAATTAGCAGAAGAAAAATCGAGTTGAGTTACAGCAATGAGATACCACTGGCAGTGGCAGATACCGTTTAGCCTGAAATTAATTAGGAGCAATAATAATGGACGGATTAGGTTAAAATCAAACTGAAAAGCGAGGTTCGCCTCACATGTTACCAGCAAGCTCATGTAATAATCATGCCCAACTTCACTCCTCGTATAAATACACAAACTTCCTTCTCTCACATGCCTAGAAAGATTTTTTTTCATATATAAATGCTTATGCTTTCTTTCTTTGGCTTCACGTTCAGACCTGTGAAAAATGTAAATCCATTAATTTTTCTTCCTTCCTCTGTTCCCCATAATCTCTCACCGCATTCTCTCTCTCTCTCTCTCTCTCATTGCACGTGGAGAACGAAGTGAGTACACCGCTATTTTCCTCTGTACTACCCCTAGTAAATATTTGAAAAACCCTATGGACAGAGCTTTTACCCAACAAGAAGACGAACGAGAAGCAACGGTGCACGACCAAATAATTGTCCGTCA
Source organism: Nelumbo lutea (assembly GCF_056320005.1). NCBI lineage: Eukaryota > Viridiplantae > Streptophyta > Magnoliopsida > Proteales > Nelumbonaceae > Nelumbo > Nelumbo lutea. The sequence goes on along the minus strand of NC_142685.1, from coordinate 16,147,382 downwards.
CTGACCAAAGCTTTGAACCTCTGTTAATGTTAACCCATTTCCTATTTTGGGCTCTTGGGTATCGAAATCTCTACGCAGTTTGTCTTTCAGAGCTCGATTTTCAAATGGGATCGTTTAGACAAGGCTTCTTTGTTCGGGTTTAGTTGTGAAGGGTTCTTTTTTTTTTTTTTTTCTTTTTTATGTGGTTCTTCTGGTTGTATTGAAGCAATATAGGTGGGAATGGAGTGTTTACTTGAGAAGTCTGGGGGAATCAATGAGAGGAAAAATGGCTTCCATGGGAACGAAACTGAGTCATTTACGGATTCCGTTGAAGAGTCTCAGGATAGCAGTTCCTGCAGTTCAAGCTCTGATATCTTGACTTCTGTTGGGACTACGAATGAAGAACGGAACCATAGTAGTTCAGAAGAGGCGTCCTCACCGTCTTCACCAGGCTGGCCGATTCCGAAGTCGGAGTTAAAAAATTATTCGATTTCTGATGCTGACAAAATGCCCCATTTGGATAATAAGAAATTAGACAAACAAGGATCAAAGATTTCGGGTATGTTCTGTTCTCTACTTTTTTTCCTTTTTCTTTCATTTTGTTGATAACAATTATCTGGTTAGCTCATTTTAACTGATTTATTCTGATTTTGGAATTTCTATAGAGGTTGATATGATGAAAGAGAAGTTTTCAAAATTGTTACTTGGTGAAGACATGTCCGGATGTGGAAAAGGAGTTTGCACAGCATTGACCATTTCGAATGCCATTACCAATCTTTTTGGTGTGATTTTCTTATTTATTTATGTATTTATTTATTCCTTTGTTAGCGTTGCTGCTTATGTCGTTGGTAGACTGCTATTTCATCCCCAACTGGCATCTCTTGATGGCTGTTTTTCTTTTTTCCATTGCATCTCAGCTACCCTTTTTGGGCAGCTTTGGAGATTAGAACCCCTACCTCCAGAGAAGAAAGCGATGTGGCAAAGAGAGATGGAATGGCTTCTTTGTGTTAGTGATCACATTGTCGAATTGGCATCCTCTTGGCAAACATTTCCTGATGGAAGAAAGATTGAGGTAATACCTATGCTTGACCTTTTCTTTTAGTCTTGGTGGCATCCAATTTTAGCCGTTGGTTGAATGGTTAAATCACTCCTTAGTGGTGTTGAATGTCTAACTCAATTTACCGCGTCTCTTTTAAAACTTTATTAATTCCTATTCTTGTTTCCAGTAATAAAATATATGTAAAACTTATGGTTAAAATCGAGAAGATAATCATTCAAAAATTGGAAAATGAGTAATTCATTTGTAGAACTTGTTTTGATGAATTTCTCTTTTTCACAATTCAGGTTATGACTTCTAGACCCAGATCAGATCTTTTTATCAATCTTCCAGCATTGCGTAAACTAGACAATATGCTTATTGTAAGATTCCTACTGCTTCTCTCAGCGTCCTGTATTTGCAACATGGAAGAGCCAAAGTTTCTGATTATTTTTCTTAAACAACTTGAGCAGGAAATATTAGATGGCTTTAGCAACACAGAATTCTGGTACGTCGACCAAGGAATTATAACCCCAGATGCTGATGGGCCAGCCTCTTTTCGCAGACCCCTTCAGCGCCAAGAGGACAAGTGGTGGCTTCCTGTGCCCCGTGTACCTCCTGGTGGTCTCCATGAAAATTCAAGAAGAGAGTTGCAGCATAAACGTGAATGCACTAATCAAATCCTTAAAGCTGCAATGGCTATCAACAGCATTGCTTTAGCTGAAATGGAAGTCCCTGAGTCATATTTGGAATCTCTACCAAAGGTACACAATTCCTACATGATGAGATTATTCTGAATCCTGTCTGATATGAAAAGGAGCTAATATTGAAAGTCTTTTTGGATGTGGTCTCAGAATGGAAGAGCCTGTCTAGGTGATATGATTTACCGGTATATTACATCAGATCAGTTCTTCCCCGAATGCCTCCTTGATTGCCTTGACCTTTCCTCTGAACATCAGGCCCTAGAAATTGCCAACCGTGTTGAGGCATCAATATACCTTTGGCGCCCGAGAATAGATTCAAAACCCATAAGCAAAAATCGCTCGACTGCTAAGTCATCCTGGGAAATGGTCAAGGAATTGATCATTGATGGAGATAGAATGAAATTGCTTGCGGATAGAGCTGAAAACTTATTTCTTTGCTTGCAGCAGCGGTTCCCTGGTCTTCCACAGACAACCTTGGATATGAGCAAGATACAATACAATAAGGTCCAGATATTCTGTTATATCTAGTTCACATTTATACTTTGTTTTACTGCCTTATCCTGCAAGCTCTACGCCTCGTGGAATTGACATTTTTTTTTTTTTAGTTTTTTCAGGATGTTGGGAAATCCATTTTAGAGAGCTACTCAAGAGTCTTGGAGAGCCTGGCGTTTAATATTGTTGCCCGCATTGATGATCTGCTCTATGTTGATGACTTGACTAAGCATTCAGATCAACATTCATCAGTCCCCACAGTTAGTGTGATTGGGATTGCCCACAAGAAGGCATCAGTTCTGTATTCAGTGCCTGTCTCAAGCACTCCGTATACTACTGCTTTTACCACTCCAAGCTTGTCACCTGCACCTCTGGTTAGCCCTCCAAGAGGAGAGAGGTCCCCTTTCTTCAACGACAACAACAACAACAAGCTGCAACACCGTGGGTTTGGAGTAAAGAAAGCCCTGACAGATTATCTTGGTCGTGATACAAAAAGAAACAGTTCCTGCAATCAAGTTGAGGGGTCAGGTACAGTCTCATGCTGAATTATTGCTGAAGCAGATGTAACCTCTTCCCAGCATTGAAACTTGAAGGTCATGAGAGCAAGAAAGATGTCCTCGGCCCGCCCCCCAGTTTGGGATTAAGTTGTAGCAAGAGACCACTGAATTTTCATAGCAGAGACCAGTTGTGTCTCACAAGGCATTTCAGCTTTAAGACTGTCATTATAAATTGGCAAGTGGAATCAAGGGTTAGGAAAATCAACCATCAAATTGTTTGTTTTCTAATTTTGCTGTAACGAGTTCCATGTTTATTGAAATTAGCCTGACAGTTTGATGGGTTCATGGATATCACTTAATCAAGTGAACCGTGTCTGACTGTCTGTAAAATATCTAGGTATTGTCATTAGAATGTGGCTGTGTTTGGATGACAGAGACTTGAAGGTGTGATTTTGGAGTCCAATGAAGAGTATGTACTAAAAATAAAAAAGTGAATTGCCTCTGTAGATAACTACTCACTTCAGTGTTGTCATTAAAGTTTTGTGAATTTTCGAGAATATTTCAACGTAAGTATGATTGAAACACGCCAGCATTGAAACTTGAAGGTCATGAGAGCAAGAAAGATGTCCTCGGCCCGCCCCCCAGTTTGGGATTAAGTTGTAGCAAGAGACCACTGAATTTTCATAGCAGAGACCAGTTGTGTCTCACAAGGCATTTCAGCTTTAAGACTGTCATTATAACTTGGCAAGTGGAATCAAGGGTTAGGAAAATCAACCATCAAATTGTTTGTTTTCTAATTTTGCTGTAACGAGTTCCATGTTTATTGAAATTAGCCTGACAGTTTGATGGGTTCATGGATATCACTTAATCAAGTGAACCGTGTCTGACTGTCTGTAAAATATCTAGGTATTGTCATTAGAATGTGTCTGTGTTTGGATGACAGAGACTTGAAGGTGTGATTTTGGAGTCCAATGAAGAGTATGTACTAAAAATAAAAAAGTGAATTGCCTCTGTAGATAACTACTCACTTCAGTGTTGTCATTAAAGTTTTGTGAATTTTCGAGAATATTTCTACGTAAGTATGATTGAAACACGCCACATGAGGGGACCACAAAAGATTAGAAAAGGCTTACACAAGTAGGGGGCATTCCGAGAATTGAACTCGAGACCTCTCGCACCCTAAGCGAGAATTATACCACTAGACCAAATGCTTAGATGACGGCATTTTTTATTGTTTATTATATGGATATTAATACACATATACTCGCAAAATTTACACTTGCTCAATCATCAAATGTAAAAAATTAACCATGTATATATTGGTCCCTTCTATAAAGCTCAGGTGACTTGTAATAGAAAGAGGGAATTGACATAAAGCCGATATGTATCTTATCAAAACCTTTTCGATACTGTAGGGAGTGTTTCGGGTTGATAAGTTGTTCAAAAGGTAGACCGACCCCTCTGAATCATTTAAAAAAAAAAAACATAAAAAAATAATATCAATACAGGCCGATATATATTTTGAACCTTGGATAGAAGGGGCTAGTAACTAGAGTTGAACTTCCAACCACTTATAGGAAAAAAGGATCAAAAAATAGAAGGGGCTAGTAACAAGGAATTATTTTAATTATAAGAAAATGATAAAAAATTCAAAGGCCTCCCCCACTCTAATCTTTGCCGTCCAAAGATTTTTTACTATGGCCTTGATGGAGGGTGATTTGGCACAACCTAGCAGGAAGGGGACATGTAAGTGCAATCTGATCGAAGGATGACAACTTAGCAGGCAAGCCTAGTTCTAATATTTGTAGCTCAGGTATTCAGCCACCTCAGTCCAAAATCCGCCTCGGTGTAAAAGCACCGAAGTTCCAGTTCGGAGCTAACAAGCTGAAGCGTCGCATAACCAACTCCAAAGGCTTCCCCAACAGATTCCAAATATCTTGAGGTCGCAATGAGCAATAGATCCCGAATCTCCCGAGATCCTGATAAGAACCCATCTTGGTTTCGCTTGAATCGGAGGTAGATGATAAGCCTCATCCACGCATTGCTCTCTTTCAAAAGGCCCACGACTAATCTAGTATATAAAGACTCGAAATCTCAAGGCAAATTTACACGTGATTACTCTACTCACTAGCACTCAAGTTCTCAAACGTTCAGCTCGAATTCATAGTATAATTGCAGACATAAGAATCGGAGTAACCTCGCCAAGTGAGTTATTCCGGGTTCTCTTATACACTATTTTATATATCGATCCAGCTCGTCGTCCATCTAAAGTTCGAATCACCCTTCAGCTAGGAATAGTCACATGGCGCATCATCACAGCCCTTCTCGACGATCCCACCAATTCCTTCTTCGCTCTCGTCTCCTAGCGCATCCCACATCACTCCTTTCAATTCGTTTACCATTCCCTCTTTGCTTCCGCTCCCGTCAGCTCGCCCTACGCCGACCCAGACGCCCCTTCGACTTGGTACGGGCAAGTTAGGTATCGAAGCTTCATCGAGATACTGTCAAAAGAGCCCGGTCTATGGGAGAGATACACGGCGAGGGGGGAAGACGTGATGATGCCGGAGATACCCTTTGAGCGATTCCGAGTTGGGTCGCAGTTCTTCGTGCTCACGAGGCGGCACGCATTGTTAGTGATTAGAGATCGCAAGCTGTGGCGGAAGTTCAGACTACCGAGTCGTGTTATCCAGAGGAGCATTACTTTCCAACTCTTCTCTCAATAGAGGATCCAAAGGGTTGTAGTCACTTCACGCTCAGTCGAGTCAACTGGACTGGAAGCACCGGCGGACACCCACACACCTATCGACCGGCCGAAGTGTCACCTGAGCTTATCTACATGCTCCGAGTTTCGAACTCGACTTACTCGTATTTGTTTGCTAGGAAATCTCCTCGTATTTGTCTGAACCCATTATTGGAGATTGCCGATACCGTCATTTTCCAGGACTAATGTAAGCGCTGGTAATCTCTCTCTCTCTCTGTGTTCTCATTGTGCCAAGTTCGAGGTTCAGACGCACACTGATGGTTTTACACCGTTTTGCCAAATGCACAGGTGTGTATAACATGCATTCAGCCGGTTTGTTTTTTACCCTGATAAATTTGAGCGTTCTTTATTTCCACGGATGAAGTTTTGTATTTACATTTCTTCCAAACGCAGCCTATAGGAATACCGAATTAAAAAAAAAAAAAAAAAGGGTTAGGGCCGCTTTAAGAATCAAGAATATGGACAATTGGATCGTGAATTCGTGATGGATCCCGCAGCAGTTAGTGCACGCTCCAACGGCTTAAAGTTAATGCCCAGGCAGGAGCCAGCTGATGTATGAATGCATTGCAATTTACCTGTTAAATTAAAACCGTCCAATTTGACTTGAAGCATCCAAAATACAAACTAGAAACATGTGCTCAGTGCTCTCTGGTCTCTGGTAGCTGCTAGCACCTTAGCAGGAATTAATGTGACATGTGGGGAAGAACGTTACCGAATTGGAGCCATGATTTAAGTCTTAGGATGTATAAATGGAAATCCAATTTTTATGCTGCTGTGGAGGCAGCTGGTTTTATCATTTCTGAAGCAACCGGGAAAATCAACTTGGTTGGCATGCATGATGAACAGAACGCCACCACCTCACAAGACAGTACCTTTATTAATAAGTGCAAGCAGAGGATGTTGGATGATGTGGGTAGACTTGGAAATGGAAAGTAGACCCTCTCGTACAGGGGGAGGCCTCCCATCCATCAATTCAAATTTGAAGAAAGGTCACACCGTCACAAATCACAATCACAACGTCGAGCACTAGAGCTGGTGGCACTGCTACCGCTTTAATAAAGTAAAATATACTCAACACTACTACTATCACTTTAGCTTGCTTTTTACATCCAATATCTTCAGGAACCTTTTTCATGGGCAACGCTTAAGTCGTTGTTTCTTGCTGTTGCCAGCATTCTTGTTCGGCAATGCTAACAGAATCAGTTTTTTTTTTTCGACATACAATTAAAGAAAATTAAAAATCAAGCACAGCTTTATTTGATTTTGTCCAACCATCATACATATATATGGCAGTGGCAGACACAGCAAAACAATTTTAATAGTTCCAAGGAAAGAAATGGTACGATATGATCTACAGTAAACGAAAAAAATATTGTATTTTAATTTGTCTTGTGAGGTACGGTTAGCCTTCATTTTTCATAACAATTACAATAACAATAGTAATTGTTAGTGACCGTTTTAAACTTTTCAATGATCAAGTCATGATCATCATTTAGCCTCTCCTTGCTGTCCTTACTTGAATTTGAGCAAATTTCATTGTAAGAATCTGGCTGAATTTGCACCTACATTAAAATTCGTAACTAGGTTCCAACTTGCATTCGCAACTAATGAAATCAAAGTATGCCCCCATTGCAAATTTGCAATGTATACAGACGTGTGTATGCATTCTGTTGTAGCGTTTCTCTATACTCTCCTCTCCAAACCTTCAATATAGAGTTGAGATTGACCACTAGGCTGATCCAGTCCCATCTCTCTCTCTCTTTATGTTTGTATTTTGGGTTTTGGCAATACATGGGCCTTAAGTAAGCCAATTGGGCCTCAACATTAAATTTAAAAGCATGTATTTAATCAGGGCTATAAATGGATCGCATCTACCTAAATCTGCAACCAATATGATTATTTAACTCTTGGATCTGAACCCCAATATATTGGACTAAGATTTAATCTGCATCCATTTTATTGTGATTATTAATAAGATACATGTTTCAACATCTTAAATCCGAGATAATTGATAATTGGATCTAGAGTCAAAATAGGCATTGAACTTTTGGAATATATATATATCATAATCAAACCCCAGTCTGATAATTTAATCTAATAGTTGAACAAATAAGAAGACACTTGGCCCAAGCGAAAGCCCAACCTCACCCTATGGAGTATCTAAAACCATGAAACCCGGTCCGGATCTCCTACAGGCTACAGTCTTACCCATTAAGAACCTTACCCCCACCCACAATGGCATTATAACCGAACATAGGGTCCTAGTATAGGCGATTCAAACGCTTGGAAACCAAAACTGTATGGATTGCCCAAAATTCCAGATGGAAACATATTTAATTTATACTTCATCATAAATATTTTGGAGGGTTAAATATTTAAACTACCATTATGTTTAGTAAATGGATAAGAATATAGATGTCAATGGGTCGGGTTTGGGTTGAAACCAATCTAAATTAAAACAGTTCTGAACCAGATTAAACAGTTCAAACATTAAATTGGACCGATAAAAAATAATCTAAAATATGCATTGGTTTGAATTAGACCTGACCCATTTGTAATGGATTTACAATGAACTGGATCGGATTGGAACAAATCCAATACTCCAATTGACACCCTTAATGGTGCGGTCTTCCCAATCCCAAAACAGGTGCTAGTGCAATAGATGGACTTGGAGCCATGTCATCATAGATCAGGAGCGCGGGGGGGTGAACTAACAGGGGAAGGTGGCACCGGTTTCTTCAATCCATGGGTCCTAGGATCGACCCTTAGTACTCCCTCAAGTAACAAGGCCGAGATGTAGTGAAGGCTCTGACGACAATTGAAGTCTTCTTGTACGGATAGTGGAACCAACAACCATTCAATCCCATGGATCACATTGTCGGGGCAGAGCAGGTCATACCGTTCAACCCACCTAAAGGACTTCATCCAGACTCTCTTGCTTAGTGGATCTCCGGTGACCTAGTAACCACTGAAGAGAAAAACACACTGAAGTTGTTGAAGGAGAAGGTAATCGCTGAAGAGAAAAACATTTCCGGTCACCTTCTCCTTTCTTTCCTTCTTTTGCTCCTCTCCACTGGAAATCTCGTCGGGATCACTTCCTCAACAACATCTCCGTTCGACCCTAGTAACCTAGTTAACCTAAAGGACACTGTTACCTCTTTAGTCTTTACTTAACTGAAGGGCAATGATCATTTTATCTTTTCTCTAAATATTTTAATGGTTTTGTCCATTGTTAGAAATTAGGGGTGAGCATGGGTCGTTACGGTTTGGTTCCATGGCAGAACCTGAAACCTACCTTGTAGTGGGTCAGTTTCAAGTTTTTGGAACTGGAACCTACCCTATGAAGATCGGTTCCAAGGTCAGTTCTGGTCCTTGGATCGGTTCTAGGGTCTATTTGTGGAACATGTTCTTTGTTTACGCTATTTCTTAAAAAGATGAAACATGTCCTTTGTTGATTTTCAATAATGATAATAAATAATTTAAAACTTATATTATGTTTATTGATTAAATTAAATATCTTAATATCTAGATTATTATAATATATTAACATATGATTCAAATCTTATCATATTATAATTTAACTTTTTATAAATAGTATATTTTACAGTATTTATTATACATATTCAAATATTAAAATGAAAACAAATGATCAAATTACTTAAGTAATTCAGTGGTCAAGTAAGACAATGGCTTTTGTAACAATGAGTGCTTGGGTTCAAATCTTTACATTCTTAAAAATATTTTAAAGTTTATTTCAAGGCAAATTCGGTTCCAAGGCTGTTTCCACCAAGGCCAATCAAAACTGATTCATTGGGTTGGTTTGGGTAGGATAAACCCCTAAATCATGGAATCAACCTATGTTGGAGTTGGTTCTAAGAATTTAGAACTAGACCCTATCCTACCCTATAACAAATTGGGTAGGGTCGGCTTGAGGACGATTCCATTTGATTTTAAGTAGAACCTGCACATTTTCTCACCCCTATCAAGAACTATAGGGACACTTTAACTGACCATGCAAACAATAGGGTCAGAGTTATTGTGTATTTACTAAACTATAGGAGTAGTTTAAGTATGTAACCCTAGACGAGTTGAAATTCACTTGGCCAATGAACAGTAAAATTCTTATACTTGTGTAGGTTTAGGGTTTAAGATGCATTGGATTTGATTCATTTGGGTTACAAGGTGATTCGGGAGAGTTCGTAATTAGCGCTAATACAAATGTGCAAATATGGCTAAACAATCAATCATGAGTGCACGTGTGAGCCCAATGTGCCAGATCGATCATGTATGAGAGGTACAATGTCGATGATGTGTTCGTAGGGTGTTAGATCCAACAGAATTGATTTATACTTTTATGCTTTTTTTTGGTATTAATCCCAACAGAGTTTTTATTCGTAGGAGATCCGGACTCGGCCTTAAATGTTACATTGTTATTTTCAAATATTTTAAATTTGCCACATGGAAAATTCCAAGAGGAAGATCTTAATTATAGCACCCTATGAACGCTTCTTCGTGAGAATCATTGTTTTTAAAACCAGATTGGACCGGAAAAATTAGGAATTGGTCACTTGATTGGTTTTGTTTTTTTCAAAAACCGCTTTTTTCTCCCAAAACCATTAATTTTGGTTAGTAAACCGCTAAACCTGCTGGTTAACCATTCGAATCATTCAAATGGTTTTGACCATTTTCCAGTTTTTTAATTTTTTGTTAATATAGGCTGACTATTCAAATTAAACGGTCAAACCATTCGAACCGATAACCGGACCCATGACCGATTCGTTTTTAAAAACCATGGTGAGAAACCATCAACTTTATCTGTTCGTCTTTGCTGCAGAACGAAATGGGCCTTATATGCTAAGGTGAAATTTCCAAAATTTTTAAATATGCCACGTGGAAAATTCCAAGAAGAAGATCTCGTTATAGAAACTGACAAACCCGCTGGCATATGAACTCGAATTTGAATTTGGTTCTCACTGAACCGTCCTCACAACATCTTAATTGTTTTTATTCGGAGTTCAAATCAGTCCCCACCAGATTGCCCCTACAACGTCTCACAACCCATCCCAACCGTGTATTATCGGGAATTCTCTAATATACGACGGAAATGTACTGTGGAACTTGTGGGGAACTGATTTGCTCTCTTTTATTCGTAGAAAGATTTTCACAATTAAGGTTGTGAGGACAAATGGACGATTTTGCAAGGATCAAATCCAATTGCCTCGCAAGTGTGAAATTATGGGATGTGGCTGCTAATGTATGCCATGTGCGGTGTGAGATTATGCTAGTTGATGTTTGGAACAATGTTTTAAAAGCCAATTCAGAGGCTGAACCATTTATGTCCTGAGTTGCGGGTTACTTGTTCAACCAGCTGGGTCGAACGGTTCAGACAGTTTCATGTCATATATTTGTGTGTGTAGGTGTGTCAATTGGATTGGATTTGGTCCAACCCGATCCAATCCAATGCGAGTCCATTACAAATGGACCAAGTCCAATCCAATCCAATAAATATTTTGGACCAGTCCAATTCAATATCCGGACCATTCAATTTGTTCAAATTTGTTTTAATTTAGATAGGTTTCAACACAAGTCCGGTCCATTGACACTTATATTCTTATCTTAGATCAGTGGACTAGATATTGGCTTAATCCAACTGAATCTAATATAAATTTATTATGGACAGATCAGGTCCAGTCCAATCTAATAAATATTTTGGATCGGATTGGTCCAATCCAATATATCTTGTTGGTCCATCCAATCCATCCAAATTGATTTTGGATTGGACGAGTCTGGTCTAAAACTAGTCCATTGACACCCTTATATGTGTATAAATATATATTTTATCAATAAAAAATGTATGAATATGTATTAGATATGTTATATGTATTTGTATATTTATTTTATATTTTTTAACTCAGTTTTTATTTTTTTATTTATAAAAAATATTAAAAATTATAAATTGAGGCAAAAAAGTTTTTTTTGCAAAAATAGCGGGGCAAAGCACCTACGGCTCCTTGAGATGCATAGATTTTAAAAAGTTATCCAAAATAAAATAAAAAAATTCACCCCAATCAGACATCAGAGTGCAAAATTATGACCGCAACCCAATAATCGGGTCGAATAGGTAAATGGTTGAACCAACAGGATCAAATGGTTGTTAGCCAAATCAATGAATTTTGACCATCTAACGGGTCTTGACTGAATCGAACTTAGAATCTTTGGCCAAGTAACGATTTGATTGCCCGGGTTGAAAACATTGGTTTGGAATGTGTTTTGTCGACAGGTGATATTCAGAGTCGCCCCTAAGGTCAATGTAAGGAATGAGTTCACATGAGCATCCCTTGTGGGGACACCCCACAAATGCCCACAGAACATCTCGACCCTATTATGGCTTTCAAAAGTTTTATATGCATTAAATGTACAATCTGTGACTCGGTCATGAGGTTAAATGAATCAATGGTTCAATCGATCGGATCAAATGCTTATTGACCAAATCAACGGTTTTTAACCATTTAACAGGTTTGATTGAACCGAATCTAGAATATTTACGGAGTGACGATTCGAGCGATTCGACCGGCGGGGTCATCAACGGATTGAAAACATTGATCGGGAACATCTCGTGATGACAAGTAGGAAAACATCATCGGAAGGTGTTTCCAATAGATGGTCGAGATGTGCTGTGGGTCAGTGTGGGGCGCTGTTGTGAAATCGGGAGGAGCGCTTTGTGAGGAGTAGGAGTGATCCCAATTCGAAATTGTGAATTGTCGGGCCCGGCAACAGGCATCAAATCAGCTCCGGCTGTTCTTCATACAAGGAACACCAAAGCAAAATACTACGCTACCCATTTCATCTTTTATCTTTATCCGGCCATCATTAACTTCAAAATTGGAGTCACCGTGTGTCCATGTGTGCCTACCTGTTCCCCACCGTTAAATCTGTTCCGTGTTCCGCCTTCCGCGGTTTCCACAGTTCCACCTTTCTTTCTCCAACTTTTCTTGCTTTGAAAGGAAGTTAAAAACTCAACCTATATTTTTGTTTACTCCGGTCGGATCTATTACCCGCCGGCGGAAAATGAACGGTCAGCATTCTCGGAAATTTGGCACGAATATTCACATAACTGCCCTTGATGGCATCGTTAACGTTAACTCCCTCTTCACCTTAGGAGTCTTCGTTGGCCTCGCCTGGAATCCCACCGACCAAAACAACAGCCTCACCGATGACCCCAATTGCATTCCCGGCAGTAGCGTCGCCGAGGACCTCATCGCCTTCCACGTCTACTCCTTCAGCTCGTTTCTCTTCTCCAGCCTCATTGCTCTGGGTCTCAAACAGGCCATCAGAATTGCAAAGAGCTCCGATGCCCACGATGGCCACGAAAGTATGTTTGCGCGTGTTAACAAGACGGCGCTGCGAGTCGGAATCATGGTTTCTGCGGTCGGGTCGGTGTGCGGATGTGGGTTTTTGTTGATGGCGTTGGTGAACGTGGTTCAGATCAAGCTCGGGACTTTGGCTTGCGGGAGCTTCTACAGCTACGGAGCCATTGTCCCTCTTCTCATCTTTGTCCCCATTGCGCTTCTCATTTATGTTTGCCTCGTCTTATACGCTTTTACTCGCTAAATTTCCATATTTCTTTTTTGGCTCTCGTCTTTGCGTTATTGATGGATTTGAGGGTCCAAGCACACTTCCCTGTATACTCTATGCACATCACGTTTATGAGAAAGGGAATTTTTTTTTTCATTTTTTTGAGCAGAAAGGGAGAATTTTTGTTCAATATGAAAAGAATTTGAAAGAAAACTGAACATATATACTTGTATTAAAAAGTTCTGTGGCGGATGTATGGATGGATTTGCAATGAGTTCAACTTTGTTGTTCATACATCTTTATAAGCTTGAATCCCAATAAATTTATTGCTAAGGTTCCGGCATTTCTGAAGGAAAGGAATTCATTTTTATATTTGCTTTCGCCCCTATTCTGCCTTTTTAGTTTGGTGAAAATTGGAAATAGGTTTTGCTTGATAACACTTTGGTCAGCTTCAGGTGGAGATGGTATTGATTATGCGATATTTATTTTGTTTGTTTTAGTCTATTGTGTGTTCCACTTAGACTATTTCTTTTTATAGAAGGAACTGAAGAGAGGAATCCGTTAATCTGTTCTCAGGGTCAAGGAGAAGCATATTGTTGCCGCTTCTATCTTATTGATCTTAGAGCATTCTTTTTTCTTATCTTTTTCCTTGGCATATAAGAACATGTCTGATGGTTTCTTCCTTTCTAATTTTCCTTCTTTCAGTTTTGAAGGCAGAACTTCCAAGTTAGTGATTGGTTGATGCAGGAGCTGAAGAGTCAAAATTGGAAATTTATGAAATTTTATGTATTTCTGTATTTTTAACATTAGGGGTATTTTTTTCATTTTACAATTTTCTGTGGGATCCATTATTGAGTCTTCTTTTAATTTCAGAGTCATTGCATAACTAGGATTAGAGTTATTGAGTCTTCTTTGAATTGAAATAGGATATAACAACTTAGTTTACGTCCCATTAGGATTATTGAGTCTAACGGTTTGACTCCTAAGACTATTATGAGTCTAACAGTTTGACTCTTTGGATTATTATGAGTTTAGGGTCTATAAATATAAATATGAATGGACGTTTTACACAAAGGCAATGAAGTTTATTGAGTTTTCTTCAGCTTATTCTAGTTATGGACTGTGGTGAGTGATTCCCATGCCCTAGAGTGATTCTAGGCACCCCGTAAGTGATTCGCATGCCCTAGAGTGATTCTAGGCACCCCAGGTATTTTTTTCTCTTCTTTCTCGTCCTATTTTCTTTCTTATTCCTTCAAGAAGCCCTTACAGCCATCACAATATTTTAACCCTTTATATGTGATATGTCCCATTAACAATTTAATATGATTTGCAGCTTAGATGAATGCGTTGGTGGGTTTTCCTATTATTTAACATTAATGTTAATTTGTGTGAAGTGGTTGATTTTGTTTAGTTATTTACTCTCCGATATTTTTTGAATGATTTTTTTCTTTGGTATTTTGGTATTTGTCTATTTATTTTGGGAAAGTGAGGGGCTTGATGGTATTGACTTTCAAGGAGTTGTACAATTTAAGGAGGATATCAAATCTCGTGATGTAAACAGACCTGGAGATGGGGAGGTTGCTAAAGTGCCGTTGAAGCAAAGTTCTTTTATTTATTTATTTTTTCTGTTAAAGAAGCAAAGTTCATGAAGCCAATAAGTAAATGATCTAGATGAAAACAACCTGATATTCAGGGATTTGCCTCCTCCAAATTGGTACACCCATGTGCATAGCTCTCTTGGAACCAAGAGAGAGTTAAAAACACTAAAAATTTCTTGCATTCCTATGTTTAAACTGAAATAAAAACACCCAACATTGTTCACCAAATTTGTTCACGAACTCCTTCCTGAGCTTTCCCAGTTGAGACCCGAAGTGCTTTCCCTTCTTCATTAGCAAAAGTTTTTAATCTCTCTTTTGATCACCTGTTCTATGTCAACATATGGCAAGGGATCAGTTAATAGCTTTCAATATCCGTTGTTTCTGCCTCATTTTGCTTCTCCTCTCCTCACTATATTACATTTCATTTGTCTTCTGGTCTCACTGCTCAAGGCCCTGTAATTCCCCAAACCACATCATGCTGCCAAAGCAAAGCCTTCCCATTCATCTTTTTTATTTCTCTTCAGCATGGAACCACCTCTCTTTCTCCTCAAAGCCACCTCAGGAACTCCTCAAAATTGCCCTGTTTGTCAAGAAATGGCCACATGGGAATCTTGCTGGAGGACTTGAACGCCATGCCTTAACCCTCCACCTTGACCTTGCCAAGAGAGGCCATGAACTTCATATATTTACTACCAACTCTGCAAATTCCTCCTTCCCTAGATACCCACATGTCAACATGAATTTTCACCTATCTAAACCTACAGCTGCAGGTTACCTTGATCAAGCTGTAGTGTGGAAGCAATTTCAAAGCCAAAATTCAACCGGAAGACCATTTGATGTGGTTCACACCGAAAGTGTTGGCCTATTGCACACTCGAGCACAACATCTCACAAATCTTGCTGTTTCTTGGCATGGGATTGCATATGAGACCATACATTCTGACATCATTCAGGAACTTGTGCGCTCTCCTGAAGAACCCCAGGCATATGCACTCACTGAAAGATCTATCAAGGTTGTTGAAGAGGTGAAGTTTTTTCCTAGGTATGCCCACCATGTTGCTACCAGTGATAACGCTGGGGATATTCTGAAGAGAATTTACATGATCCCTGATGAACGTGTTCACATCATCCTTAATGGTGTAAATGAGGAAATCTTTAAGCCAGACTTCGGAAGTGGAAAAGAGTTCAGGCGGAAGATTGGCATTCCTGAATCTGGAGTTTTGGTTTTGGGGATGGCTGGGAGATTAGTGAAGGATAAAGGGCATCCAATAATGTTTGAAGCTCTGAAGCAAATTTTTATGGAAGAAAGGACCTTTCAGAGAAGAGTTTTTATTTTGGTTGCAGGGGATGGGCCTTGGGGTAGTAGATATAAAGACCTTTGGCCCAATGTTCTAGTCTTGGGACCATTGGAGCAGGCACAACTGGCAAGGTTTTACAATGCACTTGATATCTTTGTTAACCCAACTCTTCGAGCTCAGGGGTTGGATCACACATTGCTAGAAGCAATGCTTTCTGGCAAGCCAGTGATGGCTACAAGGTTTGCTAGCATAACAGGGTCTGTGATTGTTGGCTCTGAGGTGGGTTACACATTTTCACCAACTGTGGTTTCACTGAGGAATGCCCTTTATAGGGTATGGGGAGATAGAAGTGGAACACTGGAGAAGAAGGGGCAGGTGGCTAGAGAGAGAGGTTTGACACTGTTCACTGCTTCTAAAATGGCTGCTGCCTATGAAAGGCTCTTCCTTTGCATAAGTAGCGATAGAGAAATAGGAGCTAGAAGGGAAGATTATTGCAGGTATCCACTTCCATCAGACTAGGGCTGGCCAGTTTATCTTTAATCCATTATTTCAGGAGTTGGTGTTGGCATTAAACAAATGGTGTTTGCCATGGTGCCACCTCCACTAGAATAAGTGGGATTTTAGGTGGAAGCACTTTTTGAGAGCTGGTTGCGGTATAAAACCCGGGGGGATGGGGGAAGATTTGTTCATCACAGTTTCAGACTAAAGAGATGGAGGCACATACGAAGTGCATTATGCTTGTGGCGTTTCTTGTACTTGTAGTCATTTCCGGGCTTGAAAAAGTTGATGGGGCTGGCGAGTGTGGGAGATCTTCTCCTGAAACGGAGGCCTTCAAACTAGCTCCCTGTGCATCAGCAGCACAAGATGAGCATGCTCAAGTATCTGACAAGTGCTGCCTTCAGGTGAAGCAAATGGGCCAGAGGCCAAGTTGCCTCTGTGCTGTAATGCTTTCTCAGACGGCCAAGAATTCTGGAGTCAAACCAGAAGTTGCTGTGACCATTCCCAAGCGCTGCAACCTTGCTGATCGTCCTGTTGGTTACAAGTGTGGAGGTAAGGGGTGTCTCTTCTGTGATTTCCTTTTTTCTGGCTCTTGGTATTCCTATTCGGTTCAATTTATTTGTTACTTATTTCCTATATATCCTTCCTCCTGTTACTGGTTTTGCAGCTTATACACTGCCTTGAAGAGTTAAAATAAGATGTGAAGAATAATAAATGGTCTGGGTATGGATGCCGAGGTACTTGTTTTTAGTAGTTACTGGTGTCGTGGAAGCTATGTTGCTAGCCAACAATAAATAGAAGTGGTTTGTATATGTTTTATGTAAACATCTGAATGAAGTCTATGCTTGCTGGTGTTTGTTGAGTTCAGTTGATTAGAATCCTCCTGTGCGTTGCTTAGATTTAGATGCCCACCACAAGTAGTACTACCATAGTGAAAACTAGATCGGATCAGCAAAATTTCATGCACGTATAAAATATTACCATCGGTTCTCTTACGTGAATTATATTGCAATGGCCTTCCCATTAGCCAATATAATGTGGTCAAAGCACTCCATTTTCCATGGAGTCGAAAGAAAATGAAATGACCAAACCAAGGGAAATGGTTTCATTTCTAGTATCCATTTCTAGTGTTGGAGACTGGAGTTGGATGATGATGGATCATGGCATATCCACATCTAAAGTCTAAACAAAATGAACGCTTGGAACTAGACACTACACAGACTTAAAACGAGAATGGGCCATGCGAAGTAGTGCAACTGCAAAGATTCTGCACCTACCTATTTTAATGACCTTGGTTGGCTTTTAGTGACGTACGTGGATTGTCACTACAACTTTTCTTTTCTTTTTGCCATTGTCACTAGAATTTGGTTGAAAGGTTGATAACGGCAGCTCTCTCAATAGTCGGTGAAACCATTTTTCTTTTTCTTCTCACACGGTATTCCTAAGCCTGATGTGGTGATAATGATCATCCGTAGTAACTAGTACCCTGTTTCTCTGTTGGCAAAGAAAGCTAGAGTGTAGAGACAAGTTAGATACAGGGTATACTTGGTTTTTATTTTGCTCAAGTCAGCTATTTTACGACTTCTGATATCCACTACTGTTGTTGGGTCTAGAAAATTGAGTCCAAGCCCGAAGGATTGAAAACACTCGTTCCACCACAACTTGCACTTTTGGGGATCAAATCAAATTACTGGACTCAGCCTATTACTGGGGAAATTTTGTCATTTTGATGCACTTTGCATTTTAATACAACACAAGTCTTTAACCAAAAAACTAAGTACAATGAGGACACTCTGAACTCAATAAACCCCCATCTCGTGCAACCGAGATTGAAGCAGCTTTCGAGAGGCTCCTCCTCCTTGTCGGTGAGAGGATAATAGATAATATTTTCAACCAACTGACGTGCGACGTCAGATTGATACTAGAAAATTTGTGCTGAAGATCCATATTTCTGTTCTCTACGCTTAAATTTCAACGTTTGGATAAAAGCTTCAAGATGTGTGCTTTTCTAGATCAAAAGCATAAAAGCCCCAATTTCAGGCTTTGTGCTTTAGGACTTAAAAAGTGTTTTGGCTTCGAAGTTCACCTAATGTTTTCAAAAACAACTCTTACCAAACAATGAAGGCATTTTTTTTTGCTCCAATTTTGTTTTACACAGACCAAAGCTTATCCAAACAGCAGAGTACAAATGCCCTATTACAGTTGTCATTTATATTTCTTCTTTTGCGATTATTTGTCTCCACTCCACTAAATGTTGTTTGCGTTGATGTAAAAGTGAACCGGCTGAGAAAACAAAAACCAAACATGGAGCTGAAAGGGAAATGATTTGGAAAGCATATCCCAGCAAAACTGTAACAGTAAACAGTAAAACTGTCATCCGGTCGGATTCAAGTCAATGCATGTGGGGGGTGGGGAGAAGAGGAGGCTTAGCGTCAGGATACTTTCCCATCTGACAGGCGACAGCACATCCCCTCCTGCTTTCCAGATCAATTTTCCTTCCAGAATCAATTATTTTCTCTTGAAATGCCCCATTTCTACATATGATCAAATAATACAATAATACACACAGAAATGGAAACAAGAGTTAGATATGTATCTATCAGAATATCTTTTAAATTTTTTTTTCACACAAGCTGTAAAGGAAAAGAGGCCCACAACATATATACTTTTCATAGCTACACATCTTGTTGGAATTGAAAAGCCAGGTAACATAGACCAGCTATCATATACAGAAGGAAGATTAGGCTAGCCAACTTCCACTTCCAGATGTGGTCAGAAAACACTGGGAGATAGACGTTACATAGCATCCCTAACCTAACCATCTCTCCCAAGTAAGCTACTAGTATAAAAACAAAATCAAACTAGACAAAGGTTTTCTCCTATACTATCCGACTGGGAAAAGCAAAAAACAAACCCATTGGAAATTCTGTCCACACCAGACTAACTATATATCTATACCATATTTCTTCCATATACAAATGGCAGATCCCAAACCACTGCCAAACCATTTTTTAGTTCCTGCAAAGAACGCAACAGAAATACATGAGTAAAAATTATCAGTTGGACACTACTCTAAGAAACAGGTTTTTGTCGTCACCCCACATCAAAGATGACAAACCAAGGCTCATGTACTCATAATTTTTTCTGTAAAGCCCCTCAAGATTTAAAAATATGCCTCATCATGACGAGAGGGAGAAAAATTTCATTTGTTGTAGAAACAAATGAAATTAAGAAAGATGTTAGAAAAGGGCGAGATAACTCCTTTGTTGTAGAAACTAAATTAAACAAAACTACTTAAGAGTTGAGCAGACCTTAGTATGTAGATGCAGAAAAAAACATTCTCTGGAAGACAAGGCTTTAGTAATAGAGTGATCCTGAGAAAAAGTCAAGTCAGAGATGCGAAGTTAGCAACTTAGCATGGCTCACATAGCATCTTTTGTTTTCATCTATGACAATCATACCTTGCCACCAATTCCCTCTTGAAGCACTGTTTAAATTGTTTCCATTTGGATCATCCTCCCCATCTTTCTTGAACTGATATAACACAAAGTTGTAAACACTAGTATATTAGATCCTGACTTGAGCCAATAAAAGGCAAATTTGTAACACTAACTGTGATAACTGGATGACATTACTTGTACAAATCCTAGCTAGCGTAGTGGAAAAAGGGTAACTCTATTCAAGAGACAGGAGACTCACTACTACTAAGCTTATTATACCTTAATATTTCCATTGGTGAAAGATTTCAGCATCTGTAGCTTACAGACTTTTTTTTTTTGAATCAAAGGTAACTAAAGAAGATACAAACAGAAGTACTGGACGGGGAAAAGACAATGTTCCTATACATCTCAGGCCATCCATATTTGACTACTCTCCTCAGTGGGGCACACTTCAAGTATTTGACCAACTAGAGGGATCTCTAGGAGCCTGATTTGTGAACTTCTCCAAATGCAAAAAAAGATAAAATTCTATCGTTTACTCGATATTGACGAGATGCATGGTTTGGATACCGCTTATCTCGGGTTACTGCCCCATCAATGATGGTCCAAAGTGATGACTGGTGAGTCACTTGCTCAAAGTGACTCTATCAATCATGGCTAAAGTTTTGCAAAAATAATTGGAGGGATTTAAAGATATACTCACAATAGGTTTTGATTCGGAGACTCGGCTGCTTGAAGATTGGGTATAAACTTCCTGGCCACCATAATAAAGAGACGAGCTGAGACAACATGGTTCTACTGTCTCACCCTGGTAAATAGAATTCCTGTCCTTGTTCAGAATGCCATGGCCGTGGCCTTCCCTGTTGTCGGCATATTTTCCTGACAAGAGAGTACATGTACGTTCAGGAAATGTTGCCCAGAGGTTAATGATTTCTGAAGGTCAGAGGATATAAAAGTATGCATACTCAGAAAGGAAATGGGAAAAGGAAAAACATATTATCATCCGGGGTTAGTTTAAGTAGCGAAGAGCAACAATGTTTTAAACAAAAGGGCTCATTAAGAAACACATAGTTGCAGTTCAAATGAAAAAAATTACTTGTTGAAGTTCCAAGTTTTTTAGAGTCAAAGAATGAAGCTAGAAAGTTGCGGCATAAATGAACCCAAGAGATAATTTATGTCTAAATCTACAGGAACCGAATGAGCGCTTGATTGGATAACTTGGGCGATGTTTTAAGGTAACCAACTCTCACTTACAATGGGGGAAAAGTACATGAAACTTCCGAAGAGGTGACTCATAAAATGAAATAAATTTTGAACATTGCAAAAGCATTTAAAAAGGTCCCGAAACCACGTAAACCTCTTAAAAACAGAGTATGGATGAAATTTATGGAACTTGTACTAGATTTGAACCATGTAGCCCGTTTCAAAAATGCATGAAAACAAAGTTACACAATTCCGAACAAACAAGCATCTTTAATGGTAGGGACTAGGGAAGCCAATCCAAAAGAATCTCTTCGGAAAAGTTTCATATATAGAGGAGCATGCAAGAGCAATTGAAGCGTAGGTTTCATACCTGGGACTCCCTGTTTGGTGTTCCAGAACTGACTTGCAGATTCCTGTTTCCTCGACGAACCAATCAATTCAGAGTTTGAAGACTCCTTGCCCACCACCTGAAATCAGAAAAGCATAAATAGAGAAATTTAGCCCGCAAAATAGAAAAAAAAAAAAAAGAAGAAGAAAAAAGGGGGGAAGTTCTTAATATAGTCTATACTCTATACCAAAGAAAAGCAGCACTTGTGAGAGCAACATGTGGAAATAAAACTGAAATACCCACAATGACAAAGAAGAGTAACACATTGGAAGGATCATCAATTACATTACAAAGTAACATGGGACAGCACAATAAACAAGCGCGGAAAGAATCCGTCCGTTCTAAATGGGCTGCTTAATCAACCCAAATACACTCTCCTTACCCCTTTTCTTTGCTAACAGATCGAAATCATTCAATAGAAAGTAACCATATCCCTTTCCTTCCCACCCTCCAGAGATTTCATCTGGAGATCACGAGGTTCAAGACACCCAGAGAACAAAATGGCTACGACATGCAAACTATAAGGGAACAGAATGAGTAAATGCAAATCAAACTCTTGCTTTTCTAAAATCGTCCACAATGGGTCGAATGATCGCAGACAAATCGGATAAGCCCAAACAAAAAAGTAATGGAAGAAAAACGATAAGAACAACACAATACCGTGGATGACGCTGAAAAAACAGACCCAAAGATTCCCGACGATGAAGAGGAAGAGGAGTTATTGGCACCGAAAAGGTCTGAAGGAAACGAAGAAGAAGAAGAAGTTACTTGCTTCCTACCATCCATGTCTCTTTATTGTTCTCTGTATTACTTTCTTTCTCAACCAACAAACAAAACTAACCCCAGAAAACTTAATTGATATCTCCAACTAACCGCCGGTCCCAGAAAAGCCAAATCAAGGAAACAAGATAAGATTTGTGGAGAAACAAAAAGAAAGCAGAGAAGCAGAGCAGAGAAAGAAAGCACGTGAGTGAGGATGCAGACAAGTGGAGAGTGACGAGAAGCCGAGACCGTCTCTCAAGAATTTATAACCCAAAAAAGACGGCCCCGGCGTGCCGCCCATGTGCCGTCATTTAAAGAACCTTACTATTTTCTTTGGTTTCGAGGATTTTCGCTCGCCGACGATTTCTATATCTATCGGATTCCCTCTCCTCTCTCTTCTCTCTAAAATCTTCTCTTCCTCATTATAATCATTAATCAACATCTCTCTCTCTCTCCCCCCTTCAACGGAATCCCAACCGAACGGATGAGCGAGACGTGGGTCCACCATTCCCGCCAAGTGGACCTCCCGCTCAACTTCCAACACTTTACAGCCACGTTTATGCCAATGGATAATAGCACCCCCTTCTTCCCTGATCTGATTTGATTAGTCATCCGTCCTTCTGTTCTACAGTCAACTGTAGTTGGTGATGGTGAATGCGAAGTGAGAGAGAAGGAACAAGTGGGGAAACGACCTTATCTATTTTATCTTAATTGTCGGGTCAAACGAAATGGGCCTTCTTTAATCTTCACCCCTTTCTATCTAAAGACGAGAGAATTTAGATTCCGGATACTATACACATTGGAGTTAAATAAAGTAAGCAATATATTTGGAGGAAGAAAAGAAAGATAACCTTCTTTTTCGGATTAGAATAGATAGATGTTGTGCGCTCTCTCTCTCTTTCTATACCTATACCCAACACCCTCTCCCTCTCTCTCAATCCGACAATTTGAAAAAGCAGAAGAATCTCATTGCTACTGACTTCCACAGTTACAAATTGGAAGTTGGAAGGAGATTAATTCTGTGGGTCAAACCAAATTGAACCGGACGAGGCTCACAATTACTAGTGACAATCCAAGAGGGGAAATGGTTAAGTGAATCGGGTCAAGCGTGTAATAAAATTCAAGTTGAATTGTAATTTGTTGATAATTATGATATTATATAGTGAAGCAAATATAGAGTTAGATAGTAAAGACAAGACAGTAAAGAAGAAATATAGAAGGGGCCGGGAAGAAGAGAATTGGCATGTATCGCTACTGAGGGTCGCCGCATGCTGCAGTGGTGCCTAACTCTCAGCCACGTATCACAACCTTCTTCCCCAGGAATTGTAGCTTGCATTAATATCTTAAGCTGGGCTCCACAACACAACAATAGCCACTCCAACCATGTTTAGTGGTAACAACTTAACAAGTTAAAAGCAAACTAACAAACAGCTAGTTAACAAGTACAAATGTAGAGCAACTTTTCTTCTCCCTTTTATCATCTTTGTTTTATTTAAATTATTACTCGGATTTGGATAAACATGGATGTATGTAGTTGATGAAAGGAAGGAACAACTTGGATGTACGCATATAGATATAGATATTCTTTCAGAACCTTAATGATTAAAGGGTGCTTTAGTCAAAATAATATATATATATATATTACTAGTGTAACCCTAACCCGAGAGAGAGAGAGAAGAGAGAGATTATAGATGCCATATTTGCTTTAAATTTCGATTTAGTTTTATGAGTAATAGGCACCATTCCAACTTCCCAATTCTAAATTCTAACCAAAACAAGCCATGACATATGATCTTTATGAAGTATGAACGCGCTTACCATGTTGGTCAACAAACCGTAAAAGATTTGGTGAGATTGCTCAACTGTATAGATTCCCTTGCTATTTTAGCCACAAGGACAGCTGGGGATGGGAACTGGTCAATCCATCTCATACCTGTCAATCTTTCTCTGTAGCCCCATCAATATAAAACGCATCCTGCCCGGTGGGGTTAAGATTTATAAGGGTGGACTGAACTATAAAACCCCAAAAAATTAGGGGAAAAGGGGTTTTCTCTCATCTTTCAAAGGCCAATGGGCAATTTCATTTCATGTTTGGATTACTGGTATAAATCCATACAAGTTGGGGCCGCTATTGGGAATTGAAGATATGTGATGATCCCCTGACCCAAAAAAGAAGAATTACTGTAATTAAATGCATTTACTCTTTTTTTTTTTTTGAAACAATGGCGTTTCCTGCTGGTGTTTACATAGAAAAAGGCGCTGAAAAAGCATGTTGTTTTTTTTTAAAGACACTTTCTTAGATATTTTTATTTGATACCATTGCTAATGTTGTTATAGACGTTTTTCAATGTCATGTCAGAAGGGTTTTTTACTGTTCAGTCTTCCACCAAAAATCCTAACTCCACCACACAATTCACGGGCAGGTAGGTGTTACAGTGGAGGTATTTATAATTTTCAATTATTGTAAATCTGCAGTTTAATTTAAAATTCTGAGATAGACTGCAGTATACTTATCCCTAGTAAAAAAATGGGAAAAAAATGCTAAAACAGATGTTGTCTCAAATTACATCTTTTCCAATTTCTGAGACATAGTCTATGAAATTTTTTTCAAAAAAAATGATTAATCAAACATTATACGTTTTCCCAAACACCTACTTACAAAACTCAAAAATAATTGGATTAGGGTGGGGTAGAGACTTTGTGCCTTTTAATCAAACTGATGCCATATTTTCATTACCAGACCTGATAAGTCTATTTATTTATTTACATTCATATTGCCTTCTTATTTTAGTATTATCAAAGTATGGTTCAAGTTTGATGACGATGATGATGATTACAATTGGTGAAACCAAATATTAGAAAAAAAAAATGGATTTGATGATGATGACTACTAAAACCTACCAAACTCCGACAATATAAAAATAAAAAGTAACAGGTCTGACAATTACATTAGCCTTATGGATGCATATTTTCATCAATTGGATTCATATAATATTATTAAATTATTTATCAGTATCTATATAAAAAAGTATCAATACGTAAATATAATTAAAAATACAAAAAATATCTTAAAAGGGTGAAAGCGAATCGATTAGTTTTTTCACAATCTTTTAATTTATTAATCTTTCCTTTCACACGGAAATACGGAATGACATATATACAGTAAACAATTACTGCGCTACCTTCTTTTCAATAATAATTTTTTTTTATTTATTGGTTGCTATAAATTGATAATATATTGAATACGTTGGTATGGTCAGTAGCATATAATGTGTGCATACCTTAATTAATCCGAGGAATTTAATTTAATTGCAGATATTATCTTTTTGTAACAATGTTTTCGAACTGTTGTTGATCCCAACAGTTAGATCGTTTAGACCGAAAACTGTTTAGATGATTGATTCCATTTTACTTAAATTTGGTATTTGATCAAAAATCATTAAATTAATCAATGATCCGAGAGTTTGACAGCTGATGTAATTGATATAAAGTTCTTTTATTGCTGCACTAACTTTTTAATACATGCAGAACTATATATTTCTTTCTCTTTCATTTCATTTTATTAAGGACAATGGTGCAATTTGTAATCATATTAGTTAAGTTTCAACCATTTTTACTTTTTGCTCACTATATATCATCATCATCATCGTCTGATTTTTCTCCACCGTATTATACACTCATTTGCCTTTCTGTTATAGTGACATGGGTTTCTATATATTTCTTTTAAGGGTCATTTAATAGATTTTTAACACCTATCTTATATTTTGTTTTTTTACTAAAACACTTCTTATAGTATTTGTTTAATTGATCTTTCAGTAAGAAGTATTTGTTTGGCCATCTGAAAATAGTAATATGACTATCTAAACAAAATATAAAATGTTCAAAGGGCATAGACCTATGGTTGTTTATTCCAAAAGTACCATTAAACTGAGTAGAAAATGTTCAAAGTTGTTTATTACAAAAAGTACCCAACACTTTTTTTGTATAGAAAACAAAATTGACAAAATAGAGAAAGATAGAGTAGGTGTCTGTGTTTTACTAGGAGCAAAAATGGCATTTTTTTTAGTTTCTTTTGATTAAATTTATTTGAATTAATGGATGTTAGAGTTAAAACTGTCATTTTTTATTTTAATCTATTGGAAGGTTGATTAGAATGGAAGAATGACGATTCAGCCCAGGGTCAGAATTTGTAGGTCCAAAGTACTGTTGGGGTAGTGCCAGCTCGGAATTGATGCCAATTACGGGCGGGAGTTGATGCATAGAGTGTGGGTTGTTGACATTTTGAATGTTTATAGCTCTAGAGTGAAAATCATAAATTTGCATTGGGCCTGTCTGTACTTTTCCGTTAAGTAAATTGATTGTGAACTATAGGGGATGTTTTAATAAAACACAAACTATAAGATAAATTTATGAAACGATAAGAGGTGTTTTAATAAATGACCATTTCTTTTATTAGGAAATGTTTGGACAACGATAACTATGTTCTTTTATGTCTGTTCTTATAATTGTAGGATTAAAAAAGTTCTCATTTGAAACATTTCATAAGAAAGATGTAAAAAGGAGTACTGGAACGAGGGTCCCATTGTGATAAAGAACAAATCTTATAGGCAATGTTTTAGAACCATTCTAGCCACTGGTTTCTGGGTCGACGGTCTGACCAACGGATGGCCTGTTCTAATAAATAAATCTATAATATATATAAATAATTAAAAATAAAAAGCGGTAAAAAATCGTTGAACAGATCAACGAATTGATAATTCGACTGCCCAAATCAACAGATTATTGATTTTTTCAACAGTTTTAACTAAAACCAAATTTGGGGTAAAACGAACCAGTTGCCTGGACAGTTCCCGAGTGGAACGGTCCAACCGTCCAGGTCAACGGCGGTTTGAAAACCTTGGCGTGTAGGGGTGTATTAATGCGTTTTAACTGCTAATTACACAACTGGCCACTTAATTTTTCTTGTCGCAAAATATAGTCGAAATTTTACAAATCGAAAAACTTGAATTAGGACAGAAATAAATTAATGTTTTTATTATTATGTACGAAAAGGTGCCCAAAAAAAAGAGTAAATTAGACTTTTTTGAGGGGAGGGGTGGGATGAGTATGTTACTCAACTCCGGCCCCACCCAAACTACAGTCTACAGGGGTCACATACAGTAAGTTAATAGGTAAAATGAGGGAGGTGAGGTCATACTCTTTACAGACTTACTATTTGAGAAGGGTATAAATGAAAAAACAAGGAAACAGTACATGTACAGAAAGCAACATAGGAAAATGGAAGGGGACATGAGTAGTGTTGGTTCCTTCAAAAAAGCCGTCTCTCGAACAAAAATCTCTCCCTGTAGTTCTTTAATAATTTGTTTCCTTTGCTTCAAATATTTTCCCTTAAACTTCACCGAATTATCCATGTGCGAAGTGCGCTTGCCAAGTGGATAGTTCGTTTTCCGAGTTTGGATACTAGGTCTGTCAACTTTTAACTGATTCTTCTTCTTTTGCCATTGCCTAATTATAATGCATGCCTATCCCCATTACTTCCCCCTGCTTTCTGGGTGCTATTCATTGTATGTTCTTCATTCTAGAGTCGTTAGCTCTGAGAAAATGCATTAAGCTTCTTAACAATATGCTTTTCACCACCTGATGCTTTCACGACCTCCCTCGAATCCTCTACTGAATTATATTGAATGGAGGGCAGAAGAAATGAAACAAGAGAAACATACATACGTGTATATATATATATATATATATATATATAGTAATGAGCTTGTACGCTGACCATTGGTTAATTTTGAATTGAGAAAAGAGAACATATATATCCACATACACTTTACAGAGAAACTGTCCCCAAGATTCCGATTCCGATGGATAGAGAAGAACCTTTTAGGATGCATGTTGGAGATGCTTGTAGATTGTGGTAAAGCTAATTAACATTACTAGCTACTGATGAGCATCTAGATCGTGATCTCCTTCTCTCTCATTGGGGTTGGGGTTGAGATTGGGACTGGGATTGGGATTGGGGGACTCCTTATCGGACTGTGGGAGTACTCCTTACCCTGCATGTGATTGTGATTCATGAATGAATGGTCTATATCTTCTACAATTGACAGAAGGATATGTCGTTCAAAAGAGACCTAGCTAGCTAGATTATTCTTTCATATATGACTGGATCAAATATTATTCCTCTCTGTGCAGTTTTTCAAGTTTGAAGGAATCTTCAAGTCCTTAGTCAGCATATAATCTTTGGTTAATTATTGGATATCCCACGTTGACGTTGGAGATTATTATTGAGAGCTAAAGATTCATCGCTTTGAACAATATGGACTTCTTATCTTCCTTTTTTGGTGGATGTTTCTTTAATATATATATATAGAGAGAGAGAGAGAGAGAGAGAATTATTGTTACCATCCACCCAAATATATCAAAGATAAATTTGTATAATATAATATTAGCAGGATATATATTTGCTTCGTTCTGTCTTTGTGCAGTAATGGTTATTGTTGTCCTATCTCTCATCAATCCCTGAAAGAATACGCATACCTCTATCCTGAAAAACTCTCAAGGCTAGGGTTATCACTTGGACCCACCCTTTCCCTCTTCTCTAAGTTGTGCAGTTGTGCTTGGGGACAGTTAACAAGTCAATTGAATTGAATTGATAGCCATACAAAGAAATATAGAGAGAGAGAGAGAGAATGGTTGTGGCATTTTGATTGAACAAGGGAGAGTGCACGTGAGGTGTCTCTTTCTAATGTCCAAATTTGGATTCTATTCACAACTTTATCCGACGTTGTATGTGGTATGTGCATGGATTTCTCTAACACAGGCAGTATTCTTGTCTAGAACCAGTGGCTCCTTCTGAGAGACACTGACACACCACCACGCAAATGTGGATGTGGGATGGGATTCGCTTTAGATACCGTCTACAGCTAGCTAGTAGCTGCTGGTAGACTTAATTTTGAAGACAATTGGGTGAAAAGAGGATAATTAAGAATCATCATCAGAAATATTAATACACCAAACACGAGTCTGCAGGTAAGTGGTGTAACTGGTAGTACAGTACTACTGCCATCGGATAAATTTGCTCCATCGAGATGCTTTGTTACTAAAACAACACGTATCGATCGATGAGTACGTAATACATCCCATAAAATAAAAGTTCCTTCTTTCTTACGAAAAATCCTCCTCATTGCATTGATTCTTTCTAGTCGTCTCTGGAGTGTCTCTGTGTGTAGAGGTTCCTGGTGGGTAATTTGGGAGGAGAGCAAAGTGGTTGAGGGAAAAATTACATACATAATTAATATTTCAAATACATTAATATCTATTACCTGCTAGAACAAAAATTAATTAATGTAATCTCATTAATGAACCCTTACTTTTTTGCTGATGCTCTTTCAGTCTTTCTTGGAAAGTGGCTTAGATTCTGTAATCAGAAAAAGAGAAACAAATGTACACAGCATCATAAAACGCCAAGACAAACGCATATAATCATATATACTGCTTTAATTTCTCATAATCTATTTAAGTCAGATAGAAATTGAAATAAAAATTGGAATAAACTGAAATGGAATTTCAATCCAAATCCAAAGGAGAGGGAAGAAATGGTCTTTCCCTGATCAAATGGGAAAATACCATTCCGCCAGATATGGGAATTCTGATTTTACACGACCAAACAATTAAAATCGAAATGGGCCATTATATTCCTATTCCGATTCTGTTCCTTTAATTGTTCTGAAAAGATGAGAATTCAAGAACAAGTAATTACAGACCACAACTTATATATCCAAGAAATAGAAAATATGAATACTCAGCTAATACAATCAGCTAGCCTCACATTATTATCTCAGCCAGATGGGCAAAAATGTAAAAGAACAAGGAGAGAAGCTGCGCGAAATCGTCCTCCAATCACCAGATGGTTCTAATACACTGAATAAATAATATCTATCATATTCGTAGAGGAATTAGGAAATCAGGAAGACATATTGCTTTCACCGGCGACCGGCCAGCATGCTACACGCCTACACGTTGCTTTTCGTCTGGCTCTTATTTTTGGATGGCATGGCCCCGCACCCAATCTATCTATGAAAGCGAAAATCAATCCGGAGATTGGCTACAATCAGCCAGGCATGAGGCACCTAATTACCAAGTGAACCAGTTGGAAACATTAATTTTCAAACACACGGTGTGTAATGCAACGTTCAACATTGACGCCTTTATTGGAACCGTGCAGCCTTGGCCTTGAAGAAGAAACAATATGTGGTTTATTTGACAAACACATCTCCGACTCGCCGTCGATCGATCCATCAACCCCCCGCCCGTCGGTCTCAGAAGAATAGGTGAAATTTGTTGTTCCACTCCGACTTCGACACACACAAATACACCCCCATAATGTGAGCTCTGATTCTGAAGCCAGTGCGGTCCATCAAGTCGGTTGCGTGTTGAATGAAAGCTTGGCCTCTTACTACTTTCTATTTTGATGTTGTTATCAAACTATTCATACAACAGAAATTGTGCCTTGAGCGGTAGGTGAATAAGGTCGGCTGCATGATTTAGCCAACTGATTGGACCGTCTTGGTCAAATGGATAAATTGTCTATTGACGTTTGATTATATTCACAATCACCACGTCACACACACACACACTCATATTTTACATCAATCCTTAATATCCATATACCCATTACTCAGAAATCCACTTAGTCGTCCCTCCTTTGGACTTGGGAGTGCTAACAACACTTATTAGAGGTCGGCACACCAATCAGCATTTATGTGTTTTGCTAAAAAGAAAAGCTTAATATGCACCCTTTGCAAGATAATAAGCCCATTTTGAGGTAACCGAAAACCGAAAATTTGGGCTTTTTATAAGTGTTTATTGAAAATATGCTTATTACGTTTCTGGCTCGTCTTGTATTGTTATTCCATTATAAAATACTTATACTACTCCAAACCGATACCAGTGTTTTTAATTAGACTTGTCACCTAATTTTGATTTTAGGTTTGGTTCTGTTGTTGAAACTTTTTTTTTTTTTGATAAAATCTAAATGGTTCAACCATTGACCCATTCAACCCTTACTAGGTTACGTTTGCACACTTGATTTTGGGTAACCTTTCAAGATCTATGTGTTCCAAGGTGTAATGGGTGTCTTGCCTCACTATTTTTATGAAAACCCCGTTTTTGGCCTTGAATCACAATTTTTAATATTTTTTACAATTAAAAATTGAATTAAAAAATATAAACTAAATATAAAATAATACATATATTATATGTAAGATATAATTATATACTATTTATTAATAATATATGTATTTGCACACATATACACATATAGAATGATCTAGCCCGCGACCCGGAGACAAAAGTAGTCAAGTATATATAACATGTATCTTTATTAGAAGTAGGGAGGTGGAGACTAGTTAAGAGTCTAACAAAAAAACTTAGTTATTAGCAATATTTTAGGAATTAGGAAAGAGTTTATTAAGTAATTTTGAAAAGTTAAGTTTAAAAGGAGGAAAGAGAATAAGAGTGAGAGCAATAAATTAGGAATTTTGAGAGGTTTAGGGAGAGGAGAGGTAGACAACCATAAGAACCTGATTGACAAAAATTCTAATGCAATAGTTAAGGAGAGGTTTTAGGAGTGGAAGATATTTTAGGATGACTTTTAGCCAAAGAAAGAAGAAAAATAGGAAATAATAACATTTTTTTTTTCATAATAAAAAAAAAAAAAAACTTAAGGGAAGTAGAGAGATAGAAAATAGGGGTATTGATAGGGCATTCAGGAGAAGATTGAAAAGGGGTAAGAGAGAAAAGAGAGATGTTTAAAGAGAGAAGAGAGAAGGAAGAATGGGAGAAAGAGAGGACGGCTGATGTAGGACCTAATCACTTTATAATATAGTATAAATAAGCACTATCGATCAAACACCGCTTTAAACCTATAAAAAGCTATTTTATAGGATCTAATTACCAGCATCATTGATCAGTCTAACTAGTTAGTTTTTTTTTTTTTTTTTTGGTGTTATCGTTAAAGATGACCTTGTACCATCATTATCTACATGATGCAAGCCTTATCCAACCATGGGGTGGGTTGCATGAACCCTGTCTCGCCATTTGGTTCTGTTTAATGCCATATATATTGTTATAACCACTATCCTATTGTTGGTCTTCTAAAATAAGCCATTTGAAAAAAGATTCAATTGCCTTTTCTGTGGCGATGTAGAGGATTCACATCATATTTTTATTAAGTGCCAATCAGCCCAACAAGTGTGGATCCTCATCAATGACCAGATTCCAGCAGAGTCACATATTTTTTATTTATCCTCACTCAGTGGTAGTTAGCAGGATTTGAATCCGCACATCTGATGGAACAAACCAGCTAACATACTGAGCCATCCCTCATTTGGCTTAGGATTGGAAATATACAGAGGATAAAATGGATTTCTCCCTATAAATAATGTAATAAAAATAAATTAAAATGCACAAAAAATTGATAATACATATGTGCTTTTAGATGCATTGCTAGAAACTCTAGTGGTGAGTTGATAAAAAGGTAGCTTGGAAGTCAGTTGGATAAACTTCAATAGCGGTAGCAAAAATGAGAATATTGTGTATGCTCCCACAAATTGGTGGTTAGATCGTTAGAGACTTGACATTTTAACATAGAAGGAGATTCAAAGAGTACAAAGTCTACAATTAATGCGCTTCAGGGAACTGTCAAAAGTTTCCTACAGATGTATTTTGTTATATATCTGATCGAATTTGTGCATATATAGTTCATTTCTCCTATGTTTTCCATTACATCAAATATAAAAGAAATTACTTAAATCATTATTTTCTTGCTACTTACGCCCATATAATTCTTAATCTGTTTCCAATCCAAACAAAAAGTATATGCTGATTTCTATTTTTATTTTTTAATGTTAACCCTACCCCAACTTTCTGCGTAGCATGACTTTTAGGATTATCTTTTGTGTAAGGATCACTTTTGGGATTGGCTTCGATCTAACCCAGCTCATGAGAAAAACAGAAGAATTTAAATGCAGCTTGACTTTTCGAATTGGGTTCAAAACTCACTTAGCCCAAATAGGGGTGGATTCAAGCTTGGCTTGCTAAAACTATCATAATAGAGTTTGATTTAAATTAGAGATTTGAGCTTGAGTTCAGCTTGACTTAAAAAGTTATACATTTGAGTTCAGCTCATCTTGAGTTCTATTGTGAGTCTCAACCATTTATAAAAAATAAAAAAATTGTACATATAATTTTTTTATTATTATACATATAAAAAATAACACACACACACACATCATACCCCTTCCTGATTTTCTGTTTTTTTTTTTGAATTTTTTATTTTTTAATTCCACATAATTATCCATTAAACCAATAAGGAAATAAGATATGTTTAACTATTTCTAATAACCATAAAGAAAGAGAGATTTGCTTTTATAAGATAGGTTTAATTCCACATAATTATCCACTTTCCCCCACTTTCTCCTAAATTGTCTCTAATTCCTATTTATCTCTTAAATTATCTCTAACCCCTACTTATCTCTTAAATTATCTCTAATTTAGTAGAAAGATTCTCTCCTAAACTATCTCTAATTCCTGTTTATCCTTTCCCCCACTTTTTATCTACATCTATCTAACAAAATGTGTCAATTAAAGATTTTCAGAATTATTTAAATATTATAACAAAATTATATACTAACTTTAAAATATTTATTCAAAACACAAAATTAATTATAATAAGATTTAATAATATTCATATTATTAATAATACTATATTTTTATAAAATTCATCATGGAATTACGTAGTAACAATAAAAAATATAATTTTATGAATTATTCAATTTAAATGTTCTTAAAATAATTAAAAATTAATATTAAAAATTATTTTTTTTAAATATTTCAACAATTAAATATATTAAATAATAAAACAATAAATATAGCTAAATATTTATATAATAAATTATTTAAAATTATGTAATAACTTTAAATTAAATAAAATTCAAATAATGAATTTTTAGATATTTTACATTTTATTTAAATAGTTAACATGACTAAATTTTAAATAGTTAAAATAACAAAAACATGTAATAAATTTAAAAAATTTCTTAAAAGTAGAAAAATAATTATAGTAGATTTCATAATATTCATATTAATAATAATTTAATATTTTACAAAATCAATAACAAATTAGATACTAATATTACTAATTATAATTTTGTGGATTATTAAATCTAATAACTAATTAATATTTTATAAATTGAAATAACAATATTATTTAAATAACTAATTTCACTTATGTTGATTAATGATTATAAAAAATAACTTTCAAAAATTCATATTTATTAGTAATAATTTTACAATAATAGTGTATATTCATTATATATTTATGTGTACTAAAATTATTGTTTATTGTATTTTCAGTAATTATTTATTGAAATAAAGTATTATTTAAATAACTAAATAATATTGTAAATAACTAATTTCACTTATATCAATTAATGATTATAAAAAAATAGCTTTCAAAAAAATAATATTTATTAGTAATAATTTTACAATAATAGTGTATATTCATTATATATTTATATATTCTAAAATTTATATTTATTGTATTTTCAGTTATTATTTATTGTATTTTTGATAGATATGTTTTCAATAATTATTTATAATTCTATTTTTGTTGTGTTATTTAACATAAAACTGTCAATATTATTGTAGATTGAACATCTATTATTTAACTTTTGAAATTTAATTTATTGTATTTTTGTTATAAATTTATTTTTAGTAATTATGTATTTTTTATAATTTATTGATTAATATTTTTTAGAGATTAAACTATTGTTTGAGATTACATTATCTGTTGACTAATTTGATGTATTTTCATTATAAATTTATTTTAAATAATTGTGTATTTTTTCTATAAATTTTCAATAACTATTAGAGATTAAACTATTAATTTATTTGAAGTTAGTAGTATTCAAGGATTGGTTCAATTTGGTTGCAAGCTACTTTGCCTACCAAATGGACTTGGTCAGGTTGGGAGTTTGTCACCCATAACTGACCGATCATTAGTGGAAACCCATCAACTCGGGTTGTATCAATTTGGGTCTATTTTCGATTTGGTTTGTTTGTTCAAAAGATTTAACTTCAAAATTAAAATTAAATTTAATAAATCACAATGGTATTAGTAAAAAATAAATTAAAAGGGAATTAGATTTATGATATAATATATTTCAGACTAAGAAATATGAGAAACATTCCACTTTCTAGTATTAAAAAAATATATTTAAAATATAAAATATTAATATTTTAGACTAAAAAATCATATTAATATGGTTGGGTCAGTTCAGTTTTGTTCGGTTTACAATAATAGTGTATATTCATTATATATTTATATGTACTGAAATTAATATTTATTGTATTTTCAGTAATTATTTATTGAAATAAAAATATTATCAAAATAACTAAATAATTTTGTAAATAACTAATTTCACTTATATCAATTAATGGTTGTAAAAAATAGCTTTCAAAAAATAATATTTATTAGTAATAATTTTACAATAATAGTGTATGTTCATTATATATTTATATATACTAAAATTAATATTTATTGTATTTTCAGTAATTATTTATTGTATTTTTTATAGATATATTTTCAATAATTATTTATAAATCTATTTTTGTTGTATTATTTCACATAAAACTGTCAATAATTATTGTAGTTTGAACATCTATTATTTAACTTTTGGAATTTAATTTATTGTATTTTTGTTATAAATTTATTTTTAGTAACTATGCATTTTTTTTATAATTCATTGATTAATATTTTTTAGAGATTAAACTATTATTTGAGATTACATTATTTGTTGACTAATTTGATGTATTTTCGTTATAAATTTATTTAATTAATTGTGTCTTTTTTCTATAAATTTTCAATAACTATTAGAGATTAAACTATTAATTTATTTGAAGCTAGTAGTATTCAAGGATTAGTTCAGTTTGGTTGCAAGCTATTTTGCCTACCAAATGGGCTTGGTCAGGTTGGGAGTGCCACCCAAAACTAACCAACCATTAATGGAAACCCATCAACTCGGGTTGTATCTGTTTGGGTTTATTTTTTATTTGGTTTGTTTGTTCAAAAGATTTAAGCTTCAAAATTAAAATTAAATTTAATAAATCACAATGGTATTAGTAAAAATAAATTAAAGGGGAATTAAATTTATGATATAATATATTTTAGACTAAGAAATATGAGAAATTTTCCACTTTCTCGTATTAAAAAAACATATTTAAAATATAAAATATTAATATTTTAGACTAAAAAAATCATATTAATATGGTTGGGTCGGTTTAGTTTTGTTCGGTTTACAAATGGTCAAACTGAAATTGACCTAACTTGGTCATATTGGAAAATTGTTGAACCAAAGCTGATTAGAAATATTAGAAAGCCGACCAACTCAAGTCGAGTTCGATTGAATTGATTATTAAAAAGTTAAAATATAAAATAATTATATACTCTTATATATTTCTATTGTTTAGCTTTCACTTAACAAAATCTGTGCATTTCATGAGCCCCGCTAGTATATATATAAAATTTGTATTCACCTCTAAACCCAAGTTGAACGCCTAAAGAAAGTGAAAGATAAATGAACTTCAATGTTACTTAGACTGAATTTGCTAGAAACTCGGCACAAGTTGCAAACATAAAACAAAGAGTATGAGAAAGAAAGATAATGCAAAACGCCCCTACATTCCTATTAGAAGTTCTTTTGATATAAAAAAACAAACCCAAAGAAAAAATACGTGAGCGGCAAAATTCGAAACTGCGCGGGCAGAACCCACACGAATTCCGGTCATGCCCGATAACCACCCCGGCACGCCCAGTTAATCAGCCATTATATCATATTAGTCCTTTCTTCAATAGATAATTTCGCCCTCTCCTCTATATGATCATTGAAATGCTTAAATGTTAAATACTTAAATCCACGCATACACCCCCGTTACTTTATCGACTAAAATATCTGATGACGTGGAATTTTTGTTTTTTAAAGAAAAAACAATAAGTAAATTTATCCAAATCACCCTCTTCCTAACATATTTTCCAACGGAGATTTTTAGAAGCCATGAATCGAGTGAGAGCATGATATCGAGAAGTCATCATACCTACGAGATTGATAACCAATCAATCGGTATCATCAAGGTGCTAACCAATCTGCTGGTGATGGCAATATAGATAAATGATTCTTTTCTTTCATTAAAAAAATAAATCTTTTTTTTGAAGCAAAAACAAATTTTTTAAAGTTTTAAAGTCCGTTTGACAAGTCATTTTTAGGAAGATCTTCTAGTAGTTTTGATAGTCAAAAAATGCATTGAGCTTTTGCATGAAAATCTGAGCAGCCCGAAGCTAGTTTGGTTACCATGCGCCTTTTCGTGTGAGAATAAAGTGAGAAAGATGCGAAAAGCTCCATTTGGAGTTCTCTGAAATCAGTTCCAAATGAGCTTCTCATGTTTTTTTGATGCACTGACTTTTGGCAGCTAGATCTGTTATGAATCAAACAGGAAAAGACTGCAGCTTGGTTTGCCTAACCTGTAAACAACTGAAAGACCACATGGAAAGACGCACCAAACAAGGCCTTAATTAAAATAAAAATTGAGAATTGGGTCCCTAAAGGGAGATGGATTCTTCTCATTAGGGGATGGAGGTGGCTAATGAAGATTAGGGTCACGGATTGGTAGATATGTAAATCGGGTCGTGCTAACCCATGTTTGGCCTAACACATCTTGGCATGATAGCACATGGGCCATGTTGGGCTTGGGTTTCGAGGCCCAAGGGCTGACAGCATAGAGCAACGAAGCAGGTCGTGCCTCCTGCATGCCAGCATGACCCAACACGCAGTACACACATACACTCAATTTTATTATACTATTTTATTCCAATTATAATTTTTTAATTTCATATATAAACAATTGTACACATCAAAATTCATATAAATTTAAAATATTCATTATTCTTTTCAAAAATTTTAAAAAATATACCCCTCATGGATTGGCCTGACTTGGTCTGTAAACCAACCCGAATTGTGACATGATACAACCTAAGCCTATGCCATGGGCCATGCTAGAACGGACCTCTGAAGTATCCCAGAGCCAGAAGTAACAAGCATGGCCTGATAACTCTTCCAGTACCATACCTTATCCAGAAATAGCATCATAGATATTGCCTAATCATTAATTTTTGTTGTCATTAATAATAAGGGTTTTTTTGCCATTTCGCCATGTGCACCCTATTTGTAAAAAATATAAAAAACCAAAAAAAAAGGAACATTCTTGATTAATAGATGGAATTTGCCTCTAAATCAATCACGGAATGACATTTAGGCTGTGTTTGGAAGTGATGCAAATAGAGTGTAAATCCCAGTTCAGGGTAAATTTGCACTCTGATTCACTTTTTGCCTGTATTTGGCAACATTACATTTATACATTGACAAATGACAGACCAATGAATATTTACATTGATAATAAGATGTAAAAGCATGTCAATAAAAAGAAGTAAATTTGCATTTAAGTTGGCTTTTGATAAAAAAAAATGCATATGCTTTATTGAAATTCATATTTGCATCCATTACAGCTAAAAGTCTATTTGGTAAGAAGGTAAATTTGTCAGTGCAAAACTAACCCAACTTTACATTTTATATGAACCGCTTTACACTATATATTTGCATTCTTTCCAAACACAGCCTCAAGAATCAAGCCAACCTGAAAAGAAAGCATACATCACAGAAGGCAAATAACTTTTGACTTGCACCATATTTCATCCATAATTTTTAACGTTCTGTTTTGAAAGATCATATTCCAATTTGTTGTGAACTCTTATGTATCCATAGCCAGACGCATAATATTCTCATAACTGTTAATCTATCTGCGAAAACCGTGTTTAATCAGAGCTCGGATCTCCTGCCCATCAGGACACTACAGCTTGAGACCATCTTACATTCATTGGGGAGATATTCCCAATGTACAGCTGTAATGTCCTGTGGGTAGGAGACCGGATTTGTTTCATCATATTCATATGCGTATCATGTTCGACATCATTCGTTGGAGCAGAAGTCACATTTCAACAAAAAGCCTGTTTACAGTAAAACCCAAACATTGGAATCTTGGCTGGTATTAACATTTAAACTGTACATAGAACTATATAATAGGAGGTAATGCCCGACATCCCCCACACAGCTAAATTATATGATATCCGAGCCATCCCCAAAGTGTTCCAAATCCGGATGAGTCCCACCACCAGGCCTCCTTGGGACCCTGCAAAGAATTCGAGAAAAATCTCAAGTGTCAAATGGGCATAAGCTACAAAATGTTTACAAGGAAAGTTGCAACGTTATCATAAGAATAGAAAAGTATAACGTTGTCAGCCTGATGCAATACTTTTGGAAATACTTTTGGAATCCCAAGGGTTGAACATG
Organism: Nelumbo lutea; assembly: GCF_056320005.1. NCBI lineage: Eukaryota > Viridiplantae > Streptophyta > Magnoliopsida > Proteales > Nelumbonaceae > Nelumbo > Nelumbo lutea. The sequence goes on along the minus strand of NC_142685.1, from coordinate 16,107,693 downwards.
AACATTTCACAAACCTCGAGATACTAATACAACAGAAAGAATGAGCAAGATATGACACTTGATGGCAATAGTACTCAAAAGGATGTCAAGAATGTGATGTCAATTCTATTTATTTGTTTGTTGGCTTCACGGCTAGAAAATCATTATTCCCAAGGATCAAAATACCTGGCAAAACGGCTAGGCTCAAAACCAGGAACACCTGGAGGGCCATAGGGATCAAATCGAGCACCTGGTGGAACACCCCTGTTCATTCAAACTTCCGAGATTAGAATCTATGCATTGTATGCATAAGCACTACCATAACAAATCCAGAAGGGGGGAGCACTGTAATATATACTCACGGAGCTCCACCAGGGAATCTATGTTCTCCACCTATGCCACCAAACCAGCTGGGGTCATTTGGTCCTGTTCACACCAGAAAAAAAAAATGTCACTGCAACCAGAAAAAAAATGTCACTGCAAAGGGAGCCTTGCATTTTAATTCCTTTTAAGATATCATCAAATAGACTAGTTACAGACCTAGAAGCATGCCTCCACCAATGCCAGTGCCCCTGAAGAAGACAGATAATGCAAATACACAAATGGTCAACTGAGAAACTGAAATTGGAAAAATAAATGGACAAAATAGAGAAAAAAAAGAACCTGGAAGGATAGACTCCAGCTGCAGGCCCGGGGTAAAGATCACTTGAACCAAGAGAAGGAACTGGAGGATATACAAGGCTGCAACATGGAAACACAGACAACTGAGCTGCATAGAAGGGGGAAATTACAGAATATTATTTAAAAAAAATAAAAAGAAATTCATTAAACTCGTAAACAACAATCACGTCACCAGGTCATGAGAAATCACCAAAGGACAAAAAAAAAAAAAAAAACTCAAGCTCAATCGAGAAGAAGTTTGTAAAACTGCCCCCAAATCTAACCCAACAAACAACAAAAAACCACTTCACCCAACTCAATTCACATCCTATCCAACAAAGCAAATCAATTTCCTGTCCACTCCACTTCCATCACCATGTCAACGATTGACGACGATCCTTAACTTCCAATTCCATAAAAGTCTTCCTTTTAAATTTCTATTCAAAACCACCTCTTTTATTTTTTTCTTCCAAGCTATTACTAAGGTGGGCCCACAGCTTGTCTCTTTTACCACTTGAGTAGTATTTTTGTCTAAACCTTTTTCATTCCATAATTTTTCGAGTTCTGATCTCTTGATTTTCATAACAAGCCTCCCCCTTTTGTCCACTTTTATTATTACCCACCCTTTCAAACTTCTCCAAAATTACATTTTTGCACCAGGAGTGATCTGGTCCATCTTCTTCCCCAAACCACCAACTATTAGTCTTCCCCTTCAACACAGAAACCCTCATCTGCTCAGTAGCCTCCCGGAAATCTACACATCTAGGGAAACCGGTGCTCTAAGTTGGATCCTCCTTGATCGTGACTGGTCATAATTCTTGTCCACATACCAGAATTTGACCGAAACTGGTATTTCAGAAACATCATTAACCTCATCCAGCAACCTTGCTGCACCTATTTTTTCCCAGGTTCGATATCTGTCATCAAGTTTCAAAAATATCCAATAGCAATGACCCACCACCTCAAGCATATCTACACACCAAGCATGCAGAGGAATTCCGGAAACTGCAACCCACACCACCCTCCTACCTCACGATATCCTCTCTCTTGTGAAACATAAAAAGAAACAAGCCACCATTAAGTATCCACATGCCTAAGACTCTTTCCTTCTCCAATGCAAAGATAGCCCATTTCTCCACTACACCAACTTCTAAATTAGACCCAACAAATCTTCCAACGAGGCGGGTCTTTAACAAATTGAATGCAATATCCAGAATTAATCTACTTCGAGAGCCCAAAGCAGGCAATTTGGACACCAAAAGATAGACTATCAAGAAAATATACCCACGTTTATATCTCCATCTGAGGAATGAACTAATGCAAGAAAAGAATGAGCTTATGTGTAAAAAACATTGTAAAGACTAAAGAATACCCAGGAGGTATTTGTTGCGGGACTTGTGGCTCAGTGACTCTTACACCAAGATCACTTTTGTCATGCTCTGACTCCACACTTTCTTTTGACCTGCAAAAAAGCATATGAATAAGATTTTGTTAAGGGACCCTTGAAGAATATAATAAATTTAGATATAGTTACAAACTATGTACTCGATATTCATACCTTTATGTCTCTAAACGAGGATCAAAGAAAAGAAAAAGAATCATTTCACAGTTAAAAGTTCAAATAAAAAATATTAACCCATGTCACTTCCATTGAAATTGTTTTTTTTTTTGGAACCGTAAGGTAAAGTATTTCATGAAAATCAAAAGGCCAAAATACAATAAAGCCCCTGTAAAATAAGAGACTGGTCAGATGATGTACAATCTGCCCATTACAGCCCAAGTCCACCCCCCCCCCCAAAAAAAAAAACACTCCTTACAAAAAGGAAATCAAAATAAAAAAAGAAGAGGAGAATGTATGTTTCTAAACTATCCACTTCCATTGAAATTGTCAAATTTTCATAATTACTTAGATCTACTGTAGTTAATAAAATCACTTAAGAAAGGATTGGAATTGCATTATTTTTTAGTCTTCTTTAGAGATTCAAGGGAATGTCTCTGCTGTATATGCTCTCTCTGAGATTTAATTTCCAATCTTAAGTCTCTATGTATCCATTCAAGGTAACCTTTCCCTCTTTTTTATAATGAATTATTGCCAACAAAATTTCATTAAAGAAAACTTTTATTAAAGAAGAAGATACAAGTATACAACAAGGTGCCAAGATATCACCAACAAAATTTCAAAACTCACAGCCCACATCACCAAGACCCTCCAACCCCTTTAATACAGATGTTTTTCTTCCCCATATTTTACGAACACAATAAAACTCACTGCCAAAACCCAGGACACTTCAAAGCCAAGCAGAGACCCCCTCCAGAAAAAAAAAAAAAAAAAAGATCCCCAAACCAACAACAATCCTATAAACTCTCACCATTCAGGCATCCCCTTTAAAGCTTTTTTTGTTCAAAGGATATATCTCTTTCCCAGTTCCCAGAACATTTTTCTTGCAAATCTTTCCCTTCTATAAAACATAACCCTAACATCTTGCTTACTTGGACTTCAGTTTCTACTATTTTTTCCAAGTCCATATTTCCCTCTATTTTTCTCACTCAATCCATAACCACCTCCTCATTTTTCTTGTCTCCTTTCTCTTCCTCTAATTCGTTCTCAGTCTCCCAGATCTCCTCCTCATTAGTTATTGCATCTTCTTTTTGAACATCTGAAATTTCCCCCACTTTCTTTTCTCCCGGACTGTTTCTTGCGCTGCTCTGAGATACCTCTTATACTTACTGCAGGGACCATCTCCAAAGAGCACTTCATTCAAACAATAAAAGACCTTTATGACATGACCAAGTGATAGATTATTCAGATTGTTGTGTGTATGATGAATGGTGGTACTTTAGAAAGAAAACTTATTCAGGAACTTTGATGAAATATCAGCCCCATTGTGGTCAGTGGTCCTTTTTGTAATTATGGATAATTCTAATAATAATATTGTATTGAGAGTCTCTTTCATTAGAGAGAAACACAAGTGTGTTTATAGCTAGACACAACATTTTTAACTCCCCAACATCAAAATGACAAAGAAGACACTAAAAGTTTGCCCAAAACAAAGAATCCTTAGCCACCCCTTGCTTAGCTAACCCATCAGCCATTGAGTTAGCACTTCTCTTCACCCAGCTGTATTGCACCTCTACGTCCTTACTCAGCCAATTAAATTTTTTCTTCTCATTGCTGTAGCTCCACAAGCCACTGACATCTCCTTTCAGCCACGTAATCACCACCTCCGAGTCCCCCTCAATAATTAGATATCTGATGCTTAATTCTCTTGCTCTTTGGATTCCTTCAAGAACTGCTAGAATTTCGGCCCTAAGAGAGTCACCCTCTCCAACTGGCCCAAAGAACATGGCAATAATATACCCCTCCTCATTCCTGAAAACACCCCCCATCCCAAAAGGCCCTGGATTCCTTAAGCTACATCCATCAAAGTTCAGTTTTATGAATCCGGCGGGAGGGGGGTCCAAGATGGTCTACAGGTCCTTTTACAAAGAGCAGCAGTGGCTACCTCTTTCCACTTTCTCAACAAGTCTGCCATAGAAAAATCAGAGAATATCTCCATTGATTTCAGCCAGTGAGCTACCCTTGAATGTATCAAGTCTATTAGGTTTTCTGTGGTTCTTTCCTTATCTGAAAAAATTCGTGAATTTCTTTCTTCCCATATTGACCAGCACACTGCAGCCCTAATGCTTCTCCACATAACCTTCCCCCTTTTCTTAGGCCATCTAAGGAATGAGGGAGAGAACAAGCATTGCACACTCACGAGGGGATTCCAAGTATACCCAAAAAGGGAAAACACTCATTCCCAAACAGTCTTAGTAACTGGACAAGTAACCATAATGTGGTAACCCGTTTCCCCATCAGCTTTGCAAAGAATACACCTATTGGGAGATAAACAGCAGTTGGGCCTCTTTCTTTGAAGCAAGCCGTTTGTGTTAATTCTTTCCAGGAAAATTTCCCAACAAAAACTACCAACCCGGGGAGGAATGGATTTGCTCCAAATCTCTTTAACAGGGAATGACAGCCCAAGTGTAGTAGGTTGAACTAATGTCTCAAAAAACAAGGCACAAGAGAAAGAGTTGGAGGAGGAAGGGGTCCAGATTCTGGTGTCTTCCTTACTAGGGTTCAAGAAAACATTTTCAATGACGGTTAGCAAAGATGAGATACACCCCAAATCTGTATCCCTTACCGCCCTTCTCAACCCCAGATTCCACCCAAACCTAGAAGAAGAATCAGAAGGAACTAAGAAAGAGGAAATGGGTTCATTTTTCAAACCTGGCAAACCAAACAATGAGGGAAATTGATCTCTCAGGGGTAGGTCCCCAACCCAAATTTGCTCCCAGAATTTTATTCGATTGCCGGAGTTCAAATCGTACCTGATCCAAGGGGAGAAAACTGGAAGCAAATCATGAATGGCTTTCCATGGGGATGCGGCAGTAGCTCTTGCCAAAATTCTTGGATCCCAGTCATTCTCATCCAGCCCATGTATGCTAACCACAATCTTCGTCCACAATTTGTCCCTTTCCAACAGGAATCTCCACAACCATTTACCCAATAATGCCATGTTCCTTTTCTTGATATTCCCAACCCCAAGCCCCCCTAGCTTCTTGCTCCTATTTACCACTTCCCAACTCACCAATGGTCTTTCTTCTCCACTCCTGGTTTCCATAAAAAATCCCTCATTAATTTTTCCACTCTGTTGGAGACCTTTGTAGGAATCTTAAACACTGACATGAAGTAAACATGAAGATTAGAAAGGGTAGACTTAATCAAGGTGATTCTCCCCCCAAGAGAAAGATAATTTTTCCTCCAAGAAGAAAGCCTCTTCTCAAATCTCTCTACTACCGGGTTCCAAAAGCTTTCATTCCTAGGGTTATCTCCTAGGGGTAGACCCAAATAAGTGATAGAAAATCCGAGATAGAACACCCTAATACACCTTCACAATCACTTACTTCCCTTTCCTCCAAATTCACTCCCACCACACAACTCTTATCGAAGTTCACTTTAAGATTAGACATCTGCACAAAGAGTTGTATTGTCAGTTTTAATTTTCTAGTCCAATTTAGATCCCCACCCTCACAAAACAGGATTGTTTCATCTGCAAACTGCAAGTGTGTAAGTGGTACTTCCCCCCTTCCGATTCTCCATCCTCATATTAAGTCTCTAGAATCAGCTCTATGTATCAGCCTCCCCGAGACATCTACAATTAGAGTAAAGAGAAAGGGAGAGAGCAGATCACCTTGTCTTATTCCTCTCATGGCTGGAAAGAAATCCACTACAGTTCCATTCACCAATATCGAATAATGGCAGCTCCTAATACAATCCCTGGTCCATCTACACCATCTGTCTCCAAAGCCAAAACTTCTCATTACTTCCATCAAGAAGGACTAGTCAACTAGGTCATAAGCCTTCTCTAAGTCTAGTTTGCATACCACTCCCTTTTTCTTGGATTTCCTAAAATTCTCTGAACTCTCATTTGCAATCAGAATTTGATCAGTGATTTGCCTCTCCTTCACAAAAGCTCCCTGGTTGGGTGTGATAATGGTTGGAAGAACTTTCTTAATTCTTAGAGACAACACTTTTGCAATTATCTTGTATAGACTATTCACCAAACTAATTGGTCTGAAATCCCTTGGTTGTGATGCTTCTTTCTTCTTAGGGACCAATGCAATGAATGTGGAGTTTAAACCCGAATTAATGACTCCCCTTCTGTGAAACTCCTCAAAAACCAACACTAGGTCCTTCTTCACAATATCCCAACAATCTTGATAAAATGCCATTGTGAATCCATCTAGGCCTGGAGCTTTCGTCCTATCCATTGAAAACACTGCTTCCTTTATCTCCTCTTAAGTCAAAGTTGTTCTCTAACCCCACTCTGGTTTCTAGTCTAAGAGTTGGCCACTCCGGCCCCTCCACCCTAATCCTCTCATTTAGAGACCTTCCAAAAATTGATTTAAAATGGGTTGCAAAAGCCTCTACCTCTTCTCCAAAACCCCTTTCCTCCTTCAAATCCAGTTCCTCAGTCTGCTCCATTAGAAGCTTCTTTCTTTCCTCCACTCTTCCAAATTCCAGACAGTTCCACTCCTTTATTTGAGATTTTAGGAATTGAATCTTCTTGTGGAATCTCATCCCCTCCCACTCAACTGGCAGATTGTGTTGTTCCCACCATTCTTTGATGTTCTCTATGAATCCCGGACGGATCAACCACATATTCTTGAACCTAAAGGGAGCAAGTCCACCTTCTCTTGAGACCTCCTTACACAACACTATAGGCCAATGGTTTGAAGTGAGTCTAGGAAGTGCCCTAGAATTTAGGTTCCCCCAATGCTCCTCCCAATCTGTTGAGAACAAGAATCTATCTAACTTAGAACAAATGGAGTTAAATTGAAGGTTGGACCAGGTGTAGACATTGCTTTGGATCGGGAATTCCTTAAGCTAAGCCCAAAAGTCTCCACAAAATGATTGAAATTTCTCATGCTGGTTGTCACTCTCTGTCTGGGATTGTTGGTTTCCTCTGTGAATCTCACTACGTTAAAGTCCCCTCCCCACACACACACCAAGGTCCTTCCCATAATTTCTTCCTCTTCCTATAGTCATTGGGGCCATATACATTTGTTAGAACCCATTCAAAGCCATTTTCCACCTACTTGAATTTCATAAAAATTGAATGATCCCCTATTAGTTTCTCCAGACCTATCACCACATCTTCCTTCCACAATGTTATGATCCCACCCGAGGCTCCCCAAGATGGAGTAGCCACCCACTTTATCCCCTTAGATCTCCAGACACTCCTTGCTCATCTGCTATCAAAGTCCATTCTCTTGGACTCCTGGATTAACACCACATCCGGATTGAACTTCCTAATCACTTCTTTGATGGTTGCTCTCTTCCTTGCACTACCCAATCCCCTCACATTCTAGCTTAGGATTCTCATTTCAACTTTAGAATTTAACCCTAAAGAGCCACTAGATATCTATTTGAACCCTTTCCCTCTATCCCCTCTCACCCCAAACTTCTTATCCCCCTCGATATCTCTTTTTAACGTCTCCACTTCACTCAGCTTTCTTTTCTTAATCTTGCTCTCCTCCTTTCTTTTTATTAGAAAAGCTTTTAGATCATTTGGATTCTTCAGTTTACACCCTAGCTTTCCAACAAATTCAACTATCGAATCTTCCTTCCTAGTCTCCTCCCCTCTTGCATTTCTGTTCTCTCCATATCTAGTCCTCTCCTCCATTCTAACCCTGTAAAGAACACTGATGTGGTCCCCACAGTGTTCGTATGGCAGCAATATTTCTGTTAGATATGACAGTGTTAGTTGTTAGTTATTTCATCTTTATTACTAGTTATTTCTTATTCTATTTGCCATGTAAGCAATAAGGACAATTCAGCCCTTTTACAGTTAGCCAATAGTTATAAATACTAAGAGAGGGTCAGCAGAAATTATGACCTACTCTCTCTCTTTTCTGAAACTCTCTTCGTGTACTTCTTTTCTTCCTCTCTTCTCTTCTTCTTCTCTTCAATTTTTCATCCTTTTTTCTTTTTAATTCAAGACTGATTGTAGTCTAGATCGACTACTTGGTATCAGAGCTGACCTAGGAGCTCTTATGCTAGTCTGATTAGGCCGATTGCATGAGAACCACCTAGGTTTGGAAGTTTTTCAACAAGGAAGGAGGATCGGCCGATTCTTGGAGGTTTCTAGTAATGTGCGGCTGCTACTAAAGAGATTGTAGAAGTCTGGGAGAGTTCCAGTAGTCAGGAAGAATCAGAAGAAGCTTTGGATCCTCAAGATTAAGGTTTTGCATCAACCAGAAGGTGGCGGCCAGAGATTTTTTCATAAAGTAAGCTTTTTCTTGTGATCTGTTCAAAAAAGATAATCTTGGTTTAGTCTGAGGGGTGCGGCTACAGAATTTTTGTGTTTTCTTTAAGGTTTCGATAGAAAACCCTAAAATTCATAACTGTTATTTGTTTCAGATCAGAATTTGAACTGGTTTCATTCAGAATTCTGTTTTCTGTGTTCTTTGGAAGAACTAGGCCAGCTGTTATAAGTTGTTTGGGTGTTGTTTCTCCTATTACAGTAATTAAAAAAGTTTTTTTTTATTAATTATTGATCAAGAATGGAGTTCAAGAGTCAAGGGGAAGGTGTTTATGGGACTAGCAATTCTGTTAACATATTTGAGAATACCTTTCAGATTACAACAGTTAAGTTTGATGGATCAAACTACCTAGAATGGGCTCAATCAGCCATGATGGTCGTTGGGGGTAGGGGAAAACTGAGCTACTTGTTGGGAGATGTGAAGGAACCAACTAAGGAGGACCAAACCTATACCAAATGGGTTTAGGAGAACTATTTGGTTATGACATGGTTGTGCAACTCTATGCAGCCACATATCAGCCAGAACTATTTGTGGGTGAAAACAGCTAGACCTGTTCATGGGTCGGGCTCGGACCGGGCTTTCACTCTACATTAACAGATTTTTCTAAAGCCCGAGCCCGAGCCCGGCCCGACCATCAGGCCTACAACTTGGGCCCGAGCCCGGCCCTCATAAAAAGCCCAAAGCCCAGGCCTGGGCCCGAGCCCGAAATTTAGCCCATACTATTACTACTGCTGAAGCGGCTGAATAGAGAGAGAGAGAGAGAGAGAGAGAGAGAGAGAGAGAAATTATAATGAAAAGAATAAAAAAATGTATATATTAAATTATAAATATATATTTCAATAAATATTATATTATTTATATATTTTATATAATATATAAAATACATATTATATATTTTATAAAATATATAATGCTGAGTCGAGCCGGGCTTTTATGACAAATCCCGAGCCCGGCCCAAAACACAATCGGGCTTACTGTGTTAGGCCCGAGGTCAGGCCCATGGGCCTAATTACATGACCAAGCCCGACAGGGGTGCGGGCCGGGCCATCGAGCTACCCGGCCCATGAATAGGTCTAAAAACAGCTAAGGAAATCTGGAATGTCATGAAAGAAACCTACTCCCAACCCCTTAATGTTGCTAGGGCTTATGAACTGAAATGTGAGGTTAACAACCTTAAGCAAGGAGAGAAACCAGTCTCGGTTTACTTCTCTACACTGAAATCTTTGTGGCATGAAATTGACCACCTAGAAACACTTGAGTGGGAAAGCCAAAAGGATGCACAAACTCGTAGAAAGCAGGTTGAGACTAATAGGGTTTTTGAGTTCCTAGTTGGTCTGAATCTTGAGTATGATATTGTGAGACAGCAACTACTGACAAGAGACAGTGTGACCCTATCACAAGCCTACTCCTTAGTGCATAGTGAAGAGACTAGGAGAAAGGTTATGATGCAGCATCAGCCCTTCCCACCAGCCTTGGCAGTAGTCAAACCTAAGTCTGGGGATGATACGAAGAGGGATATAAAGAAGGAAAACAAGCGGGATCCAGTATGTGAACATTGCAAGAAACCCAAGCATACTAAAGACACCTGTTGGAAGTTGCACCCTCATTTAGTCCCAGCAAAACTTAGGAACAAAAAGGATAATGCTAATATGGCTATTAATACTGATTGTGCCTCCTCATTGGGCACAAAAGGCACACCCCTAGACACCCTAGCTGCTGTCCGGGCTGCCCTGACTCAGTTGGAAAAGGAAGTTGGCAATTCAGCTTAATCATCTCAGCCACCAACAGCTCCCACATCAGCTTTTGCTCATTTAGGTACTCGGGCCTCAACTTATCATGCTTCAGCTCCAGGTAACACTGAACATTGTGGGGTAATAGACTCAAGTGCATCTAACCATATGGTTGGCTTGCCATCACTGTTCACTACCTATCACTTATCTTCTGGCAAAGATAAGGTGTCCATTGCTGATGGTTCCCTTGTTCCCATTTCTAGCAAGGGAGACATCAAGTTGTCTAATGCCATATCTTCAGTTCTGCATGTTAAGCTTAATACTAATTTGCTTTCAACCAGTAGCATTACAAAACATTAGAATTGTTCAGTAACCTTTTTCCCTAACCGATGTGTTTTTCAGGACTTGGAGACAAGGAAGGTGATTGGGACTGCCCGTGAGACGAATGGGATCTATCTGCTTGGAGAGAATTCACATTGGGAGGATAGTGAAGATAGGAAGTCTTTTGTTTCTCAATCTGTTAGTCAAGTTATGCTTTGGCATAATCGGTTGGGTCATTTATCTTTCCGTTCTTTGAAGAGTTTGTGTCCTGATTTATTTGAGTCTATTCAGATGTCCAATTTGAGATGTGAGAGTTGTGAGCTTGCAAAGCATTGTAGAACATCTTATTCATTGAGTAATAAAATAAGTAATAATCTTTTTGATATTGTGCATACCGATGTTTGGGGTCCTTATCACATCACTACTATGGGGGGGGGGGGGGGGGGTACAGATATTTCTTGTTGTTTGTTGATGACTATACCCGGTTTTCTTGGGTTTACCTTATGCGTTCTCGAGATGAAGTTCATACTTTGACCTAGATCTTTCATCAGATGATTTTAACCCAATTTGGGGTCAAAATCAAAATCTTCAGATCCGATAATGCGAAAGAATACTTTGCCAATCAATTAGCCTCTTATTTGCTTGACCATGGGATTATCCACCAAAGTACTTGTCCTCATACACCACAGCAGAATGGGGTTGCTGAGAGGAAGAATAGGCACATATCGGAGGTGGCCAGAAGCATCATGTTTAACTCCAATATGCCTATTCGTTTATAGGGAGATGCTATTCTTACAACAGTGTATCTCATTAACCGAGTTCCTTCACGGGTTCTTGACATGAAGCCTCCATTTACCCTCCTTTACCCTGATAAAGACTTGTTTACTGTTCCCCTTAAAACCTTTTGTTGTACTTGCTTTGTTCAGATTCTTGGACCTCATCGTTCCAAATTTGATCCTAAGGCCTCCAAATGTATTTTTCTCGGTTATGCACAAACTCAAAAGGGATATTGCTGCTATGAACCCACTTCTGGGAAAAGATTTGTCTCTATGGATGTTACTTTCTTCGAGGATGTACCCTATTATCCTAGGGTTTCTCCTCAGAGGGAGAGTAATGAGTGTGGGGTTAACTCATCAGAAGTTCCTTTACCTGTTCCATTGAGTGACGAGGGATGTAATGGGGAGGGGTGTCAGAGGTGTCGGGATTTGAGAGTCTATCACAGGCGGTGGAGGCAGGTTGATTTCGGTCATCAGTAGTCCAAGCCAGCCCCAGTTCCTTCTGCGGATCCAGATCCAGGTACTACAGTTCCTTTATCGGATCCGGGTTCCACTGAGATACCTTCCACTTACCTCCTTTGGATGACCTTGACCTCCCCATTGCAGTCTGTAAAGGCAAACGGCGTTGTACCACATCCACAGCCCACTGCATTTCCCAATTCTTGTCCTATGATCACTTGTCCCCCTCTTACAGGTCCTTCCTCACATCTATTGCTAATATTCCTATCCCCAGAACAGTGCAGGAGGCCTTGTCAATTCCTGAGTGGAAAGATGCAATGAAGGTTGAAATGGATGCTCTTCTGAGGAATAATACTTGGGAGCTAGTTGACCAGCTTAAAGGGAAGAAACCGGTTGGATGTAGATGGGTATTTACTGTGAAACATAATGCTGATGGTTCCATTGAAAGGTATAAGGATCGGTTAGTTGCAAAGGGATTTACTCAAACTTATGGTATAGACCACTTGGAGGCTTTTGCTCCAGTAGCAAAGATGACCACTATTAGAGTTTTATTGTCCCTTGCAGCCAGTTACTCTTGGCCCTTGTTCCAGATGGATGTCAAAAATGCCTTCCTCAATGGAGACTTGCAGGAAGAAGTCAAAATGTAGTTGCCTCTTGGATTTTATGATGCAGACATAGGAAAGAAGATTTTCCGGTTGAATAAAGCTTTGTATGGACTAAAACAGTCCCCCAGAGCTTGGTTTTATAGATTCAGACAAGCCCTTGAAAGGTTCGACTATGTACATGCCCAGTCAGACCATACATTGTTCATTAAGAGAGTGGACTCTTCCTTGACCTTGCTTGCTGTATACGTGGATGATATTATAGTGACAAAGAATGATAATGGTGAGACTGAGATAGCTAGATTGTTCATACATTGTTCAAACAACCCCATCAAGAATTTGAGGTGAAAGATCTGGGAGAGCTACTATACTTCTTGGGTATTGAGATAGCTAGATCTAAACATGGGATTTTTGTTTCCCAAAGAAAGTATGTTCTAGATTTGTTGGAAGAAACTGGAAAGTTAGGTGTTAAGCCTGTAGATACACCTATTGAATAGAATCATAAGATCAGTGCAGAGGGTGGAGAGCCACTTGAAGATAAAGTTATGTTCCAACAATTAGTTGGAAAACTCCTCTATTTTTGTCTCACATGACCGGACATCAGTTATGTGGTCAGTGTTGTCAGTTAGTATATGCACTCTCCTAGGACTACTCACTTACTTGCAGTTGAGAGGATATTAGCATATTTGAAGAGGTGCCTAGGTAGAGGTATACTATTCAAGAATAATAATCATATGAAGATAGAGGTTTATACAGATGCTGATTGGGTTGGGAGTATTGATGATAGAAGGTCTACCTCTGGATATTGTGCTCTTATAGGAGGTAACCTGGTCTCCCGGAGGAGTAAGAAGCAAAATGTTGTTTCTCATTCTAGTGCAGAAGCTGAATACAGGTCCATGGCTAATGGTGTGGCTGAAAACCTATGGTTGAAATCACTATTTGAGGAGTTGGGTATTGCTTATGAGAAGCCCTTAATGTTGTATTGTGATAATCAGACTGCTATTAATATAGCTCATAATCCAATACAGCATGACAGAACTAAGCATATTGAAGTAGACCGACATTTTGTCAAAGAAAGGGTTTCATCTCGTCTTCCGTATATCACCTCCAACATGCAGCTTGCAGATCTTCTCACCAAGGCTGTTCCAAGGAAGAAGTTAAAGGCAGATCTATGCAAGTTGGGAATGACAAATATCTATTCCCAACTTGAGGGGGGGTGTAAAGAACACTGATGTGGTCCCCACAGTGTTCGTATGGCAGCAATATTTCTGTTAGATATGACAATGTTAGTTGGTAGTTATTTCAGTTAGTTATTTCAGCTTTATTATTAGTTATTTCTTATTCTATTTTCCATGTAAGCAAATAAGGGCAATTCAGCCCTTTTACAGTTAGCCAATAGTTATAAATACTAAGAGAGGGTCGGCAGAAATTATGACCTACTCTCTCTCTTTTCTGAAACTCTCTTCATGTACTTCTTTTCTTCCTCTCTTCTCTTCTTCTTCTCTTCAATTTTTCATCCTTTTTTTCTTTTTAATTCAAGACTGATTGTAGTCTAGATCGACTACTAACCTCCTTCTCCCCATTGCACACCATTTCAGTCCCAACTGTATCTCTCCTTTGTAGCTCATTTTTCTCGAATTCACCCATTATACTCTCAATGATTCCCCATATTCTTTATTCCTTTAATGTTTCCTCCATCCTCACCTCTCTCCCCTTCTCTCCCTGAGGTCTCAGTGTGGCCTCCTTCTCATGGGCTTCTGAAACTGGACTAGGAAAGGAATCTGGAACAAGGGAAACAGAAGCCACATCAGTAGCAAAAGCTAAAGGAACAATGTTAGTAGAGTCACCTGGGTCGGCTAAGAAAAGAAAGCTGGGATTACAGGAGGACAGTTGGTTGTCAAGCCCTGTAGGTCAAAGTTGGAGTTTTCTGTCTCCTTGTCTTGGAGGGAAATATTCCCCGTCATTCTGTTTTCACAAAGACTGCTCCCCTCACCCAATTGTTTACCATTCTGTGATGTATTCTTGTTCAGTTCTGGGTTAACGTGAGCTAACACCTCTGTTTTCCATACAGCACTAACACTTGGGAGAGGCTTTTCCAGTTCTGGGCACCAGAATTGCCCACCACCTCTTTGAATATGAGTTGCTCTGTTATCAGCTTTTGTGTTGTGCATCCCTGCCTCTGCGTTACCTTGTTCTCCCACCATATCTCCACGGAATAGGCAGTCCAAGTTTAGGGACTCCCTGTTATGATCCTCTTGAGATCCTTCATCTTCCAAACTTCCGAAGCTTGAAATGTCGTCTGAACTCTCCTCCTCAAAGTCACTGTCTGAACTCTACCAATCTTCTCCTTCAACCCCTGAGGGCCACGTGTACTCCAACCGGTCACCTCAGCATCTCCCCTTTCAGCTGGTCATCTTCCCCAGCTTCTGAGGCAATCCATACTTTGTACCAGGTACCTTCCGAGCAAATTTCAATCGAACGAGGCACTTGTTCTGGTTTCAATCCTGCAACTCTAAGTTCTACTGCTCGCAAGCTCCTCTGATTTATCTCCAGCACGACTCCACCCAAGCTTTTTGCTATTTTTTCCAAAGTTGTTTCGTTCCAGAGGTGAAAAGGAAGTCCAAACAACTTAATCCGGTAGCTACCTTCTTCTGGTTCGATTTCATAATAGATCGGGACCCATTTTTCAATCTGTACCAGTCTGCCTTCAACCTGTATCGTGTTGAAGCTCCACTTCTGAACATCAATCTTCAAAATAGCTTTCTTCTCAGAGAAAGGCAATAATACAGCATCGCCTTCCAACTTTAATTTTTGCGCGACTGCATCTAGGACTTGTGTCCAGTCCTTCACTTTCCTTTCAGCCGTTAGAACCATTCCGTGCTCCCAACTTTTCCTCCCTTCTTCAACTGTTATTCTCCAGCGTTCAGTTGAGCTTACTACCGTAACTTCTTGACCGACAGGGGTCTGGTCCAAGTTGGTATTAGGTAACCACTGGGAGGAGGAGTTACTTCCCTTCAGCCTCCTCAGTGGTTCTTCTGCTACCTCACTCTCAACCTTCAATAGAAACGATTGAAGATTGCCAGCAAAGGAGGCCCACCCTTGTTCCCTCAGACCTTCAGGCATGCAGATCATCTGCTTTTTGTTAATGCCAAAGTGCTCTGAAACTGTGAAAAAATAGCCTCTCTCATTCCTCTTCAGAATCGCTTCATATCTTTTTCCAGAGAAGCCGAAAGAATTCTTCCAACCTTCTGCCTTGATAGAGTTGACTGTTCCATCTACGAAGCCTTTCAACCAGAAGCAGGCTTCCTCTGGTAAAAGGATCGTTGCCCTACTACCTTTCCTGACTTTCAGGTACACTTTACCCCTTGCTCGTCCCTGCTCAAAGATGAATCTCTTAGATTCAATGCTCAGCTCCTTTCTCCACCTCCAGTCACTGAAGTCCTATGAAAGTTAACTAGCCCTTGACGTAAATAATTGTTGCATCGTCATTCCACTCCATCTTCAATCTGACCACCGTCAACCTGAACAGATTTTGGAAGGTTTGTAGAGATCTAGAGTCAAGTTCTATTAGCTCAAACCCCACAAATTTTCCAATCAGTAGATAACATCTCTCCATTAAACTTAAACAAATATCTAACCCAAAACTGAAGATTTGAAGCTTGGATCTCCCAACATGTTCTCAAATTTGAAAGAACCTACTTGCTTATAAGCTCTAAACAGTTTATTTGACATAGGGTATGGCTAATATTGGGTGATAACAGATGAATTCAATAGTACAATGCCTATGGAAGAGGTTGCTAGTGGATTGAGCACTTTAATTTCAAACAAGGATTTGAAATTCTGGGCAAATTTTAAAGACTATCAACACTTGCATTACTTCCAAACAAAGATTTGAAATCTAACTGAATGGTGAGTTGCTCAGGTGTGTATTTCCCGGTTTGAATAGTTTGAGAAGAGGGGTCTGTTATGGACGCCTTCCTCGGGAAGACATATCACGTCGCCGCCGGCAGCAACAGGCCCCGGGCCCACCGCCAGCAGCAGCAAGGATTCAGTGATGCTCATCCTACCCAGTTCGGCAACAGCAGTCTTATCTAGATTAGATTAGTTCATTTTGCTTGTTCTTATCTCTTATCTTATCTTGTTAATAGCTTATCAGATTAGGATTAGCTTAGCTTATCTTATCTTGTTAGTAGCTTATCAGATTAGGATTAGCTTATCTTATCCTTTGCAAGATAGAACTGGAGGTCTCCCTATTCAGCAAGGAGACTCCCCTTGATTAGGGCTCTTGTAATCTCCTATTTAAGGAGACCCCATTATTGAATGAGATATCAAATTATTCAATCAAGAGTGAGTTGGGAGAGTTGGTGATCTCTTGGACAAATCACCAAGGGCGCCGAGATAGGTTCATCACGAGCAGGAAGGAACAAGGGAAAACAGGAGGTTTTCCCCGTGGACCGACAAGTGACGAGATCCTATTCCCGGGCCCTCAACAACTTGGTATTAGAGCAAGGCGTCATGGGAGATCTGGAGCAACTACCTTCCAGGGTCCACGACCTCGAGCACCAACTCGTGGAGACCAACTCCGAAGTTCGTGAGATCAAAGGTAAAGTGCAAGAACTGCAGCGACTAATGGAGATGTTTCTTTCCAACAGGGAAAGAAACTCTGACGGAGGGACAGCAGCTAATGACCGCCAGCCAGATCTGCTGGAGTCTTTCGGCAAACAGCAGTCCGTCCGCCATGGAGCAGCCATCATCCCCAAGTACAGCAGGCTGGAGTTCCCATCGTACAACGGCAACGGAGACCCCCTAGGCTGGCTGTATCGCTGCGAGCAGTTCTTCCGGAATCAACGGACAAATGACCAGGACAAGGAAAGCCTAGCCGCCTTTCGTTTAGCAGAAGAAGCACAGCTTTGGTTTTATTGGTTAGAGCAAGAAGAACCCGGGCTCAGTTGGCCCCAGTTTAAATCCTATTGCCTTCTTCGGTTCGGACCCCCATTGACCAGCAACCCGCTGGGCGAGCTAATTAACCTTAAACAGACCGGAACAGTTGCTGAATACCAGCGACAGTTCCAAACCCTCCTCACGAGGGCATCCTCCGTGCGACCAGACCAGCAAGTAGATATGTTCACAGCAGGGTTAGCAGAACCCCTGCGAGTGGATGTCGAGATGCAGAATCCCCCAAATTTGGTCACAGCCATGAACTTAGCCCGCGCATTTGAGCGCAAGCTGCAGCTCAGCCGCGGAATTTTTAATGTGGGTCATCCACCGAACTCGTGGGTGCCCCCAAGACCAGCAGCAACGACCCCCTCTTCTACTACCAGCCGGGAAATGAAGCCTCCCACGACCACCACCTCTAGAGCAGTGACAAGTACAGGCATTAACATGGTCACTCCTCCCATCAAGCGCTTGACCAGGGCAGAAATGGCAGAGCACCGAGCGAGAGGTCAATGTTTCAACTGTGATGACCTCTACTCGACAGGACATAGATGCAAGAGGCTTTTTTGCCTTCTCATAGATGAGCAAGAGGAGGAAGGGGAACCCTTCACATTCGAACCAGAGATCTCTCTCCATGCGATCACCGGTATTAAAACCTCTCAGACCATGCAGTTACAGGCACAGATCGCAGGTCAGCCGGTGCGTATTCTCGTCGATTCAGGGAGCACACACAACTTCATAAGTAAACATGCAGCCCTGCAGTTAAAACCACCAATGGAACTCCGGCTGCGACTACAAGTAGCCGTCGGAAATGGTGAAAAAGTTCACAGTCCAGGGATTTGTAAGGACGTTCCAGTACAGGTCAATTCTGAACTAATTCTTGCTGATTTATTTGTACTCTCATTGGATGGGTTCGATATTGTTCTCGGGGTCAAGTGGTTAATTACCCTAGGCCCGATTTTGTGGGACTTCAGCGCACTCACCATGACCTTCCACCTGAATGGCGAGCAAGTTTCATGGCACGGTTGCAGGGTTAAAGAGAAGACACCGCAGGTTCATGCACTCCAGACAGAACCAGCAACCATAGAAAAACTTCCCGCCGAGTTTTCAGATCTGTTCCAGGAACCGAAGGGCCTTCCCCCTTCCCGAGCTTGCGACCATCGTATTCCTTTGGTGGCGGGTTCAACACCAGTCGCTGTCAGGCCTTATCGCTACCCTCACTTGCAGAAGGATGAGATAGAAAAACAATGTACAGCGATGCTGAACCAAGGGATCATACGCAAAAGTCACTCCCCCTTCTCTTTGCCGGTTCTGTTGGTGGCGAAGCAGGATGGAACATGGAGGTTCTATGTTGACTATGGAGAACTCAATGACCGGACGATCAAAGATAAGTTCCCTATTCCCGTTGTGGACGAACTGCTGGACGAGCTGCATGGTGCCCAGTATTTCTCTAAGCTAGACCTCAAGTCCGGATATTTCCAAGTTCACATGGCTCCCGGTGACGTGAAGAAGACTGCTTTTCACACCCACCATGGCCACTTCGAATTTTTAGTCATGCCATTCGAACTCTCCAATGCACCATCTACATTTCAGGCACTAATGAATGAGGTATTCTAGCCCCATCTGCGCAAATTTGTTTTAGTTTTCTTTGATTATATCCTCGTCTACATCAAATCATGGGTAGAGCATGTCCACCATCTGAGGACCGTTTTCGTACTCCTACGCCAACATAGCTTATTCCTGAAACGGTCCAAGTGCTCCTTCGGGGAACGACAGGTTCTTTACCTCGGCCACATCATCCATGGGCAGGGTGTCAGTTGATAGTTCCAAGATTCAGGCTATAACAGAATGGCCCAAACCTCAATCCGCCAAGGCCTTACGCGGGTTCCTCGGTTTAACGGGTTACTACCGCAAATTTGTCCAGAACTATGGAGTGTTGGTAGCCCCGTTAACCAACCTGTTTAAGAGAAACTCCTTCCGGTGGGACGACGCAGCTGATGAAGCTTTTCTATCACTGCAAAATGCACTGTCTTCAACCCCTATCCTGCAATTACCTAATTTTGCCCTCAAATTTACAGTCCAGTGCGATGCTTCCAGAGTGGGTATCGGAGCCGTACTACAGCAGCAAGGGCACCCGATCACTTTCTTCAGCCGCAGATTAGCCGACCAGCATCTGAAGCTTCCAGCCTATGAGCGTGAACTAATCGGCCTTACCCGATCCATCCAGCACTGGAGGCCGTATTTGTGGGGGCGGTCGTTCATCGTCAAAACTGATCATTATAGCCTCAAATACCTATTAGAGCAACGTCTCACCACTTCCCCTCAGCAGCATTGGGTTAGCAAACTGCTCGGGTTTGACTTCCGGGTGGAATATAAGGCGGGATCCTCTAATCGCGCAGCTGATGCCCTGTCTAGGCGAAAAGAAGACGCGATGGTTCTATGTAGTATTTCCCAACCTCGGATCTCTCTGTTTGACGACATTAAGAAGGCAACACCACAGTCCCTGGAATGGTCGCTCTTACTACAGAAGATCCAGACCGGCACGGCCGACCCCGATTGGTCACTTCACGACGGGTTGGTACTGTATAAGGGACGAGTCCATCTTCCAGCAGATTGCCCGTTAATTCCCACCCTCATCACTAGCATCCATAACTCCACCCATGAGGGCATTCAAAAAACACTACACCGCGTCCGGACTGATTTCCATTGGCGAGGTATGAAGACTTCTATTCGAGATTTTGTCCAGAATTGCTCCACATGCCAACAGCACAAATGGGAAAACCTACACCCGACAGGCCTCCTTCAGCCCCTTTCCATCCCATCGCAGATCTGGGCCGACATATCCATGGACTTCATTGAGGGACTTCCTAGGGTAGGGGGCAAATCAGTTCTCTTTGTGGTAGTCGACCGCTTCTCTAAATACGCGCACTTCATTCCTCTATCACACCCGTACAGTGCCACTTCGGTTGCGTCGCCTTCTTTACACATATCTTTCGCTTACATGGGTTGCCGGAATCCATCGTCAGCGATAGAGACCCGGTCTTCACTAGTGCCTTCTGGAAAGAATTATTTTGACTACACGGCACCACCCTGGCCTACTCATCAGCTTACCGGCCACAAACCGACGGTCAGACGGAAGTGGTTAACCGCACTATCGAGATGTATCTCCGTTGTTTCGTAGGCGATCAACCCCGACGGTGGTTGGAATGGCTTCCTTGGGCCGAGTACTGCTACAACACAGCCTACGATTCCTCCCTCGGCATGACCCCCTTTCGCGTCGTTTACGGCAGGGATCCTCCCCACTTGATGTCCTACGAGCCCGGATCTACTCGCTTGGACGCAATCGATCACTCCTTATAGGACCGCGACACCCTCCTCGCCGACGTCCACATTCGCTTACAGCAGGCCCAGCTCCGCATGAAGCTCCACTATGACAAGCACCACCGGGAACTGTCGTTCAATCCAGGACAATTTGTTTGGTTGAAGCTCCAGCCCTACCGGCAATGCTCCTTGTGCCACAAGGCCGCCCCGAAGCTGGCCCCTAAGTTCTATGGGCCCTACAAGGTTCTGCGACGGATTGGCAGTGTGGCCTACCAGCTGGAATTGCCAGAGACTAGCCGAATTCATGATGTCTTCCACATCTCCTTGCTGAAACCATTTACGGGTGTTCCCCCAAACCAAGTTCCCTCCCTGCCACCCTTGAAAGATGGCAAACTGGTCCCCCAGCCTAAAACTGTCACCCGCTCTCATTTCAATCGTGGAATCCTTGAAGTCTTGGTGGAATGGTGTGATCTACCGCAACAGAAGCCACATGGATCCCATTGGTAGAGTTCCAAGCCACATATCCAGCTTTCGAGCTTGAGGACAAGCTCGTAGTCCAGGAGGGGAGTAATGTTATGGACGCCTTCCTCGGGAAGACGTACCGTCACCGCCGGCAGCAACAGGCCCCGGGCCCACCGCCAGCAGCAGCAAGGATTCAATGATGCTCATCCTACCCAGTTCGGCAACAGTAGCCTTATCTAGATTAGATTAGCTCATTTTGCTTGTTCTTATCTTATTGTTCTTATCTCTTATCTTATCTTGTTAATAGCTTATCAGATTAGGATTAGCTTAGCTTATCTTATCTTGTTAGTAGCTTATCAGATTAGGATTAGCTTATCTTATCCTTTGCAAGATAGAACTGGAAGTCTCCCTATTCAGCAAGGAGACTCCCCTTGATTAGGACTCTTGTAATTTCCTATTTAAGGAGACCCCATTATTGAATGAGATATCAAATTGTTCAGTCAAGAGTGAGTTAGGAGAATTGGTGATCTCTTGGACAAATCACCAAGGGCACCAAGATAGGTTCATCACGAGCAGGAAGGAACAAGGGAAAACAAGAGGTTTTTCCCGTGGACCGACCCGTGACGAGATCCTATTCTCGGGCCCTCAACAGGGTCGAAGTGATAATTCACCTTTGGTGTCAGCATGATATCATAAATGCACTAATGAAGGTACAGAAAATAATGATAATTGCAAAATGTAAGGAAAAATAGTAACTCCAAAATGTTTATTTTACCAGCCTCAAATATAAAATATTGTACAAAAATTATAAGTATAAGAATTAGACGGTTATCTACTTATTGGAACCAACAACAGGCTTGAACTTTGAAGGTTCAGTCACAACCATCAATTTGAACTTTTTTTTTTACCAAAGGCAATGGTTTTCAAGGAGAGGAGTCAACTAACTCCTAATAACTGATTCAATTGGTCATTTTAAGTCATAAAAGGAAGCCTCAAACCCAAGAGTAGTGTAATGAGGAACAAATACAACAATGGCTCGCCAAAGAAAAAAGAAAAAAGAAAAAAGAGAATGCAAGGTTTTAACCATTGTTTAGAAAACTGGACTGGACCAACTGGTTAAACTGAATAAACCATGACCCAGAAGTTTTAAAATGTCAATGGAAAGATTTGAATTGTGTGTATTATCTAGTTACCACCACTAATCCATCTCTTTATTTGTGTTCATTTATGCCTCTTTAATGTATATACTTCTTTAATACAAACATTTTTTAAAGAAAATGCGAGTAAAGAGACTTGAACCCTAGTCATTTACTTTAAAAACTAAGGTTCTAACCATTTATCCACCACAAAGGGCAGCCCAGTGCATGAGGCTCCCACCAATGCGGGGCCTGGGGAGGGACAGATATGCAGCCTTACCCCTGCACATACAGAGAGGCTGTTTCCAAGATTAGAACCCTGGTCACCCAGGTCACAACGGAGCAACCCAACCATTGCACCAAGGCCCACCCTCACATTCAAGTACAATAACATTTGTAAAGTATATTATATATGTAACCGAAAATAGATATGTACATATGTTACATAACATTATCACAGTTCGACCTCCAGTTTGACTGTTGTTGAACCTCTCTCCCTTTTCCAGTCCTATGCCCGGTCCGGTTCTCTGAACATTGGTTTAACTTTCACAAATGTTACAAAGAACCTAGGCCTGGCACTCCCACAATAACTCTGTTCACTTAACCCATCGCTTGCTGAAGAATCAGCAAGGCTGTTTTTGGTTCTTTAGCAAATTTCTTTCAAAATTGAAAGTTCATGTGCAATCTTTAGCAAATGCACAAGAATGCAAAGTTTATTTCATTTATGAATTCATGTTCAACAAGCTACTTATAAATCATGATATGCTAACGAATACAGGAAATCACTGCACTCAGAGGTAAGTCAACCAAAGGGAAATGCACTCTCCAAATAGTGAGACCTACGTCAACATGCTAGTACAAATCTTCATACCCTCAACAACAAAAATCAATAAGGATAAGTAGGAGAAACTGAAGATACAGGTACAACAAATTGTTGATAATGCAAATAAGAATTTTAAAAATTATAAATCCAGAAGAATTGCCCTGCTACAAAAGCTACATATAGAGTGTTTGAAAAGAATTTCATTTACCACAATATTGTGTTATGACAAAACTGAGAAAGGAAGATCAATAATAACAAATTTCATTTACCACAATATCGATAGCAAAGAGCAATTTTATTAATAGTATCATAAATACATACAGAGAACTAGGGAGAGATACAATGGCTTAACTCTCCCCCGAAGGATTAAAAGGAAAATTACAGTATTGCCCAAAACAATTGACCCCTACCCACCCCCTGTTTTGCCAAATTATCAGCAAAGGCATTTGCAGTTCTCTTCACCCAATGAACCTGAAATTCCACTCCCCTCAGTAGCCATTTAACCTCCCTCCTCTCATTAGCATAAATCCAGAACCCATTACCCCTCCTTAACCAATTTAACACTAGCCGTGAATCTCCTTCAATAATCATCTTTTGAACGTTCAGTTCCTTTACCTTCCTTAGCCCTACAAGTAAGGCTAACAGTTCAGCTCTAAGAGGGTCACCCATCCCAATGGGACCTGAGTACAAAGTGACCACCTTCCCACTTTCATCTCTTATTGCTCTTCCCACACTTCAAGGTCCTGGATGGCCTTCACTACTCCCATCAAAGTTTAATTTCATAAATCCCAGGGCTAGAGATGGCCACAAAGGACACAACATTGATCGAGCCGGCCCAGAGGATGCGACTTCCTTCCATTTGTTCGGTAGCATACCCATGGAAATATCAAGAAACAGCTCCAAAGTTTTCAGCCATTGCATCACCTTAACTGTTATGATTTCAATCAGCTCTTCTTTCTTCCTTTCTTTCTCAGAAAAGGTCCTTAAATTCCTTTCTTCCCACAGAGTCCAGCAGATGGCCGCTCCCACACATCTCCACATGATTTTACCCCTTTTCTACGACCACCATAGGATGCACCAGTGTGGAGACAAGCACCTATTTGGCCTTTTCCTTTGGAGAAAACCACAGGTATTACATCTTTCCAAGAAGGCTTCCCAACAAAAAGCTCCAATCCTTGGAGGGGTCAGTTTACCCCAAACTTCATAGGAAAATTCTGGAAGCTACTATTAGCAGAACAAACCAAAGAATTAAAGAAAGAGGCACATGAAAAGACTCTAGAAGGGGTTAAGGTCCAAATTCTGTTATCCCTTTTAGAGGGGTCTAACACCACCCTTTCAAAATCTGAACCAACTCCAAAGCACTCTCAAGTTCTAATTCCCTGAGACCTCTTCTAAAACCCAAATCCCAATCAAACCAAAAGGTGGACTCAAAAGGGACCAAGAAAGAAGTCACAGGTTCCCCTTTAAGCCGAGAAATGGAGAATAAAGAAGGGAACTTGTCTATTAAAGGCATTCCTCCCACCTAGAGGTTTTCCCAAAACTTTACTTGGTTACCAAAACAGAGATCATACCTGATGTGCTGCAAAAATGAGGGGAGGATGGCGTGAATGGATCTCCAAGGAGAGGCTTTAGTGGTCCCTGCCACTAGTACATAGTCCCACCCATCCTCAGAAAGCCCATGTATACTCGGTATCACTTTAGCCCACAGCTTATCTTTGTCCTCTGCTAATCTCCATAACCACTTCCCCAACAACGCTTCATTTCTCTTCTTAGTGTTTCCTAAACTCAGGCCTCCTTCCTCCCTACTTCTAGAGACTATCTCCCATTTCACCCTATGGTCTTTCTTGTCCTCCCCCGACTCCCACAAGAAATCTGTCATCAATTTCTCTAAACTCTTACTTATACCCTCTGGGATCCTGAAAGCCAATAGATAGTACACTAGCAGACTAGCCAAAGTGGACTTTATCAAAGTAATTTTGCCGCCCAAGGAAAAATAATTCTTCTTCCAAGAAGCCAACCTCTTCGTGAATCTACCAACCACCGGGCTCCAAAAGTTGTTATTCCCCGAGTTATCCCCTAGAGGCATCCCCAAATACTTCATTGGCCACTGTGACACCTCACACCTCAAGATTTCAGCACTTACTATCATAGCACTCTACTCCATGTCGATCCCCACTACACAACTTTTATCAAAATTGACCTTCAAATTGACATTTTCTCAAAAAATTTGCGATACCATATTCAAGTTCCTAATCCACCCCACCTCCTCCCCATCACAAAACATGATTGTATCATCAGCAAGTTGTAAGTAAGTGATAGGTATTCCATCCCTTCCCACCCTCCAACCCTTCACTAGATTCCTAGCATCTGCCCTTTCTATTAGTTTCCCTAACACATCTGCTATCTAGGTAAAAAGAAAGGGAGAAAGAGGGTCACCTTGTCGAATTTCCCTAATGGTCGTAAAGTGATGGAGAAAGAGGGTCACCTTGTCAAATTCCCCTAATGGGCGTAAAGTGATTCACTACTGTCCCATTAACCAATATTGAGTAGTGGCAAGTCTCAGTACACCCCCAGATCCATTTACACCATTTCACTCCAAATCCAAAGCATTCCATCACTTGCATTAGGAAGGACCAATCTACCATATCATAAGCTTTCTCCAAATCCATCTTACATACAATCCCTTTCTTCCTTCTCTTCACCTCCTCCACATGTTCGTTTGCAATTAAGATTTGATCAACAATCTGTCTCTTCCCCACAAAGGTCCCATGATTCCTAAGGTTTTTAATATAGAAAGTAACTATAGTATTACATAGGATTATCCAAGATTAAACAAGCAAAAACCATGTAAAGCTTACACACACTTCAACAAAAGAGACGTTCTCTGTGACAAAGACTCCTGTTTCCCATCAGGCCTTTGAAGCGGCACGCAATTAATGTCCCATTTGTCATCAGTCCACTGATATCAGAACAGAAGTATCTCCAAAAGGTGATAAAATGGGGGAAGTGGACTAAGATGATTTGGGAATGTGCAAACATGAGTCAGATGGACCATCTATAGCACCAGTAAGAAGAAGTGATCTATTAAAAGTTTAAGGGGCTAGAAGAGATAGGGGCAAGCCAAAAAGGATACAGGTTAATGAGAAATGATTTCAGAGCCCATAATTGAACAATGGAGATGGTAATGAACAGGACAGAATAGTGGAACATGATTCAGGTAGACAAACCCATATAGTTGGACCAAGGCTTAAATGATGATGATGACAACTCTCTCAAGGACTGGTCCTAGCTTAGTATGAGATCAGTAAGCATATGATAATGCAAGTGAATGTTTCAGTTTTTATGCTATGGAAGATTAGGAACCCATCTTTTGCTTGGAATCTGTGAATAAACTGAAAAATTGTGATTCAACCAAACTAAAAATGTTAGTGAACAATACTTGAGTTCAAATTATGTACCTTGGAAGGGAAGAAGATGAACTGCTTGGAACCATTAGTGATTCCTTCAACTTGGACAAGATATTAGAATCCAAACACCTCACAAGCTCACCAAAATTCTTATACATCTGTGAATAGTTAGTGCCCTCACTCCTGCCATCATAGTCATTGACACTGCAGAAAACGCCAAATCAATAACAGGAATAGAATCAAAACAATTACACAAATAAAACAAGAAGGAAAAACTAATATCAAGATCTAAAAAGAACCACTACTTGATTTGGATATTCAGAGGTTTTGTTTCTCCATTCCCAATAAGCAGTGCATCAACAATCAAACTATCCCCCATCACCAAACATTTCACCATGACTGATATCTTTGAGCCCTTTGATTCATTCGCATAGACGAAACCATAGGAGTCATCAGTGTCATTCCATCCCTCTATACCAACTTCATCTACCCATAGAAGAAACAGAAGTTATTTTTCAAAAGGAAAAGTTAAGAAAACCAAGAGGGGGAGGGGCAGAGGAAGAAATGGTGAAATCAATGAAACTAATGTGAAGCTTACCTGAAGAAGATGATAAAGCACTTTCAGAGAAAGCAGGATGCCCAGTAGCTGTAAGGATGTAGTCTGAAGCAAGAAAAGATGCATGAACTGCAAAAGCTATTTTGTCATGTGCATTTCTGAAAGTGGGACGAGAAGCCCTAATTACCGCCATTACTGAGTTTGCATCCACCATTCTGATTTTTAAATCTTTTGCCCCTGAAAGTATGTTTATAAGAAGCAGAAAGGCTGATCATGTAATAAATATGCAAGTAGCAAAAAGATGACATAGTATATGCTCAAGCACAATTTGCTTAAACCTTTGCTTCTCCTTTTGTACTCGAAAGACATCTCAAAAAAAGAAGCTATGGACTACACTCAATATATCAGATGATACCAAATGCCAATAAGCCTGCTAAGAAGCAAAGAATGCAAATATAGCACGGCAAGTATGCACAAATTAAATCAGTAACACTGAGAGCAAAAAATACATATAGTTGAATCAAGTGCATTCTGCAATCATTGTCCTGATTCAGAGACTGGAAAACAGCTCATGCAAGAATTTTGTTCATTAACAGAGGGAGGACTATTATATCTCATTTTTTACGTATAGATGACACTGGTCTATTATTAGCATCTTTTCTCATGCTCTCAGAATAGATCCACTTTCATACACTACTTGATTATCAGCATCTTTTCTCATGCTCTCAGGATAGATCCACTTTCATACACTACTTAATTAAAAGCTAAGGTTGCACTTTTGATCTGTTTGAAACCTACATTTTGTGTCGAATTTCACAAATACAATTAGATGGAATTTCTGATTCAAACCAATACTAAGATCATAACTGAGACTCAACAAATTAAATTCTTTTTCATATTCGCAGCCACTGCAACAAACATTTTCATTCTAAACACCCTATGCAGATCTCTCACAAGATACAATATTGGAATTGAATAATAAGAAGAATAGACAACTGCTTTGGTTTGAACAATGTGAACATATAAATAAGAATATAAGAAGAGGACTCCCAACTCAACAGGTCAACAACATCTACATGACACTAAACCAGTAATATTCGAAGGCAATACAGTATGTATAACAGAAAGATGGGGAAAGGGTCCTAAGAAATAATTCTTTAAACTGAGGCTGAACGAAAAATGTCTGAAGAGAATACGAATGGAAAATAAGGATGGTCATATCAACAGGTCGGGTTCAGTAATGGTTTGCCTTCACCTTAACCCAACCCTCCAATGCTTCCACCCAAACCTGACCTGACTTCATAACATGTAATTTCCGAACCCAACACAACCCTATAGGGTTCAACACAATACCGACCCAACTTGAGCCACAGTCTCTCATCTGTATTTTTATAACACATTTTGAAAAACCAAGAGCCATTAATTTAAGTTGGAATTTGTTTTATGGATTCCAAGGTGTCATTCCTCCATAGTGAAGGAAGAAAAATGAAAACAGACATGAAAAGAAAATCCTAAACTTTAAGGTTATGTGGTTAAAGTCATTACCAAACTACAAAAATACCCTCTATATTTGTAGATGTATCATAAGCTGGAGGGCTGGAATAGAAAAATCCAAACTCGACTTGGGTTAAAGCATCAAAACCATAACCTAACCTTACACCCAAAGAACCTGACCCTAACCCAACCCTATAGGGTCGGGTTAAGCCAGGTTTACCATTTAACCCAACCCATTGACATTCCTAGGGATGGTCACAGAGAACAGAAAATTGATCTAAAATGTTAATGGAAAATGGCAATGAGGGTAACCTGAATAGAGCCTACCCCACCATCCATCATCAATCAGAAATATGTTGTTCAAGTAATCAATTTATTGTCTTATATTACATGGGAGAATGGATAGTAAGTTAGTCAATGGGAAGTCATGAAATGGGATAGAATGATATATTCTGATCTTTAGAGAACGTAATAATATATTTTTGCTTGAAAATTAGATGTGGTTACATTCAGGTAATAATATATTTTTGCTTGAAAATTTGGAAGCAAAAGCTATGAATTTGTGTGAACTCAGTGCTTCCAAAACACAAACAAGATGTGTGTAACACAATGCATGTTGATAATGATGATGACGATAATGATATCAATCCAGAAAATAAAATCACATACGCATAATGGTGAATTTAATGCAAGAAAGAATGAGGCATCAGTAGTTTAGTTTGCCTGAATTTGGTAAGTGGTATATTTGTTTGTGTTTATGTGCTTGCCTTTGCCTCCAAGACACAAACAATAAGGGATTGCGAGTGCGAGGTGTATTCAACATCTAATCTTTTCTGAATCAACAATTGTGGTAAGGCCGCGAAAGAATCAAAATTAGCACCTTAGACAACTATCGTATCCAAAACAAAGAGGAAAAAACCAATTAGTGTTTTTTGACATATAAAGAACCTTAGTACGTGGAGGTGGAGCGGTAGAAACAAATTTAACACCTGCAAGAACCATCGTGTCCCGTAAGCAGACAAGGAGAGGGCGCATCGATAAGAACCCCAGCATGTATATATGGTTATATGCATGTGTCTACTGAATCAATGTCGTAGTAAAACAACTAAACCCTCAAACATCGAATTTAGCATCTAACAAACCAGTCCAAATTTTAGAATCCAATGGAGATTCAAGAAAAGAAAAGAGAAAGAACTTGCAAAATGAAATCATAATCCACTTACGGTCATCTAAATTCAACAAGGAGAGAGAAGCAAATGGGAACTTACCAGTCGAAGGATAGATTAATTGGACAACAGAGGTGGCAGGCTGGCAGCGGGAAGGAATGTACTGAGGGAGCGATTGCAACCCAGTGAGGACTGAAAGAAGAACAGAGGTTAATTCCCAATAAAGAAACGGCTAAGGAAGGGAAGGGAAATACATAATTAGTGGTTTTTGTTAAGGCCCAATTAATGGTTTGAGTTCAAGACTTTAGAGTCCATTGAAAGAGTCCGAATCTTCCACAAACAACACTAGAAAAGTAGAAATACCAAGCGTGTTGTGTTTTTTTTATTCTCAAAATATATATATATATGTATATATATATATATAATTAACCGTTATGCTTAACGGTGACGGTGGAGGGAAAATGTCCAATCTATTCTTGGTTAAATTTTAGATTGGATCGTTGGATGGGCGATCACAGCAAAAACCAATAACCCCCCGGCCCCACCTCCCCAACTCAAGTGAGACAAACTATAAAAAAATGGGAAATCTTTTTAAAATTTGACTAACGAAAAAACAAAATATTAAATTTATCTTTAATTATTTTTCAAATTTTCAAAATAAAATCTCAATCAATAAAAGTTTTGAGAAAGATAAAAAAGTACATCATAGATTTATAATGATATTTAGGCTCAGTTTAGAAAAAATATATAAATATAAATATATACAATTCAAATATATATAAAATATATGATTTTACACTCTATATATTTGTATTTATATTTCTACCAAACTGAGCTTTAAACGTTTAAATCTCTCGATGGCGAAGCACGCTGCAATTCCTGTGAGCAAAAAGTACACTTATGTTTTCTTGAGTCATCGTGGCCGATGATAGAGCAGCAGGCATCGAAGGAATGACCGCAGGAGCTACTCAGAAACCAACGCCACCCGTTGGTAGCTGAAACAGGTGGCTGCAACAAACCCTTGGGGCCTTATGTGATTTCCGGCTTCCATTCGGCTTTTCCGCAACACCCATTTAAGACCTCGGGTAGACCAATTCCGCTAGCCTTGATCATACCCAACAGTTTTAGTATTTCTTCACTCGTTGAGTTCACATCTTCGCCCCATAGCACATTATCACCGTGTATTGAGGACATTTTTTTTTATCAATTTGTATTGAAGACATCTCCCGATAATAATATAGAACCGATGATATTATTATAGGAAATATTCACAATACACGGCAGAAATGTACTCTGGGGCGTTGTGGGGTAGCCCCTTGTGGGGTGGAAATGTAATCTCCATAAAGTTGTCACACTGGCCAAATGTCAAGGCAAAAACCAGCTCCGGGTTCTTGAGCAGCACAGCAACTAACTCAAGGTCCGATTCTAGAGAGTTGCCATTGTTGGTACCGACTGGTGTGGTAGCAGATTTATCTGCAGTATTTTGACAAGGTGAAGGCAATGGCTCTGCATCATCAACATCTGGTAACTATTCAATAGATTTCTAGGGTCAATGTATCATCATAGTCTATCTCAAGGCCCCACGGCTCCTTGGGATTGGTTGGGATATCTTGAATATTGTGGTAAAAGGTTTCCTTCTCCCGTCGTAATCTCTGTGTCTGAATTTCAATTTCTTTGCTCTTTTCCCTCTGCCAATTCCCCACATACGTTGATCCTCAATTTTGCATAGAGAGAAGGGCAAATAAAGGCTGAATTCCTTGAAAAATATGATTTATTTTTTCTATTACTACCCATAAATAAAAATGAGAATGAGACAAGTAGAATGTTCGAACACTCTGATTTTGCTTTTTCAATATTACCCCTGCAAATGCATGTTTTTCCCATTCTCATATATTATTTAATTTCTATTAATTGACTAACCATATATAAAAATTAGAATTACAGTTTTAGTTCTAATTATATCCCTCCAATTTTTTTTATTCTAACCTATCTGTCTAAAGCTGCATGACAGGAAGCAAAAAGGGTTAGTTTCTATTTTACGTACGCCTGTTTTTACAAAATGAATGCAAGTGCACAAGTGTCCCCATTTTGTAGTATCATTCAGCTATTGGTTCAATAAGCACAAAGAAGCCATTATTGATCATACAAAAAAAAAAAAAAACCCTATCACTCTTCTCTTTGTTTTGCAGGTTCATTAACCTCAAGAAGTCTTTGTCGACCACAGAGGTCGACATTTATTTTCTTCTTTCCTAACACAGAAAAGATCTCCATCATTTATTTTCTTCATTTTTCTAATAATACAAAACAGTTATTTTTACAGGTTTATTTTTAAACAGAATAGACATATAGAACCAAATAGCTATATGTATTGGAACTTAGAAATGGTGAAGAGGAGGGCTGTTGTGTTTTTGTTTTGCAAGTTCCCCTGTCACTCTTCACCTCTTGGGACTGTTGTAGTAAAACCAAAGAAACCAATGCTGAAAATTTTAAAGGCTAATTGCCTTGTGCATTTCTATTTGAATTGATTGTAACAGCTCACCTTTTTGTTTTAATACTCAACAGCTGAGCCTTTTTTTGGCGATAGTAATAGCTAAACATTCAGGCCCTCGTTTCATTAAACTACCAAGAGTGGAGGATTAACGCTTGATGATGGTACACTTACAATTTTATTTGTTTGTTCAGGCCTCATTGAAATCACCATCTCCATATAGATGGCAATCAAACCCCGTCCAACAGTTATGATACTAGAGGTTCACCCCAATTCCCATGATTAATCATTAATTCTCAAGATAAATCCACTTTTAACATTTCATTAAATTCTAGAGAGGTGATGACTTCCCCCTCTAGTGGCACACCTGAACTTTGGTGCACCTTACTTGAGATAGGTAGTGCTTTTCTTTTTCTTTTTTTATTTTTTATTTTTGTCTGTGTGGAATTTAAGAAAATTT
This sequence comes from Nelumbo lutea, assembly GCF_056320005.1. Lineage (NCBI taxonomy): Eukaryota > Viridiplantae > Streptophyta > Magnoliopsida > Proteales > Nelumbonaceae > Nelumbo > Nelumbo lutea. Next base: position 16,075,049 of record NC_142685.1, on the reverse strand, counting down.
TATATTTTAGTTTACAATTTTTGTCAATTGTTCAATATTTCTTAACCATAGGGCTGTCTAAATTTTCTTAACCAGTGAAGTTGAATCTCTTCTACCCACTAGAGTTGACCATATGATTAGAGAAATCCCTCTTAAGAAATTAGATCAATCAGAAAGTGTCATAGAAGACAAGTGGGTTTGGGGGTCGACTAAGGATGGCAATGTAATAGTTAAATCAAATTGTCCATATGATTAGAGAAATCCCTCTTAAGAAATTAGATCAATCATAAAGTGTCATAGAAGACAAGTGGGTTTGGGGGTCGACTAAGGATGGCAATGTAATAGTTAAATCAAATTGTCCATATGATTAGAGTAATCCCTCTTAAGAAACCAGATCAGAAAGTGTCATAGAAGACAAGTGGGTTTGGGGGTCGAGAAAGGATGGCAATGTAACAGTTAAATCGGCCTTTGAAGTTCTCTTCACTCATAAATATGGCCAACCCCTTATCGAATTTGGAAACTACCTTGTTCTTATATAGGAGGGCAACATTTTTTTATTATGTGGTTGTTAATTCAAGGCAAACTTCCAACATGCATCCACTCAACTTTATCACAGAAATATCATTCAAAACCTTGTTTGTCAAATATGTAATTAGGAACCAGAGGATTTAAAGCATTTATCTACAAACTGTGATGTCAATAGAAATATTTGGACATATCTAGATATTAATCCAAGTGCTGAGCAGGACTACTTCATATGACAATGGGGAAATCATTTGTTAATAATTCTAGACACAAGAAACCTAACATTGTTGTGCCATACTTTGTGGATAATATGGAAATCTAGGAATGGAAAGATTTTCCAATAAATAAATACAACTGTTAAATTGATCCGGTCATCCATTCAATATTATATAGATATTTTCCTTGCCGCTAATCCAGTTGTTTCGAGTGATTCCATGATTTGGAGAAGTATCAAATGGAACCCTGGCCTCCCCCAACACAAGTCTTATGGTTCAGTCAAAAGAAGCATGGGATTGGCTACTACAACAGGCTTGTTCGGTTGTTGGTATGGAGGATTTTGCATCAATATTGGAGTTCCTACAATTCATGAATTGAAACAGCTGAGCTTTGGGTAGTATATTGCACAGAGGATGGTTTCCCCTCGTTATTGAGTTAGACTCTAAGTCCACTATATCAGTCTTACAATCTAAAAAATGCCCAAATTGAAAAGAATGAAGTCCTATTCTAAAGCACTATGAGTCTGTTAAGCATGTTTTTTTTACTCATGTTGTTATCGAGAAGCTAATAGCTAGGTGTGATGACTGTCTAGCTAATATAATTTATGAGTATCATAATTCTGTTTTTTTTTTTTTTGGAACAGTCCTGTGGAAGTCAAGCAATTGGGAGGATATTAGTGTTGTTTGCTTGTAATGTGAATATGTGGTTGCAGACATGCTAAATACGGCTGTAAGGATAAGTAGTGCGCTCATGCGTTGTGTGTCCATCCCGAATGTGACCTCTATTTGCTTTGGTTTTGACTTTTGATTGATACAACGGGATGAACTGGACAACCATTTGCTTCTGTCTTCCTTTTCTGTTACTTGAAAGGTTTTTAAGGAAAAATTGCAACTGTCATGAAGAAGGTATGCAGAGCTTGAAGCGGAAACATAAGCAGCAACAGAGGTTGGGATCAAAGTGGAATGCTAGATTAGAGAGTTAAAGGGATTGCAACTTCAAGACGGAAGAGCGAATGAAACTGAGGTTGAGACGAGGAGAAAACTTAAGATTTTTTAGGAGCTTCAGGGAGTGATTAAGAGATTGCAACTTCAAGAGGAAAGAGGGATTGCAACAGAAGGAAGCAATCATCTTGTTGTTTATAATTTGACACCGTAACCAAGGATATTTTAAGAATTTTTAAAAATATATCAGTCATGCACATACTGTGAATAGAGTGTGACAGAAAATTAACAGGTGAGAGAGGTTTTAGACAATTGTTAAATAACTTTAAAGGGACTTTAAGACAATATACAAAAATTAGTCAATTTCCTAAACCATAAGAATAGTTGAAAAATCTTGCCCAAAAAAAGCAACCAAGCGAGTCTCGAATCCACCCCTTGCCAATTGAGCCAATTGGCACCTTTAACATTAATGTCTTTCCCACATCATAAATTGTCCCGAAAAGCATTAATCCTTTCAAGTTGCACAACCTAGTAATGATACGAGATATATATAGGACGTTTCTGATTTGGTTTATTTTTGTGTAAGTGTGCTGATGAGCAATTGAGGTTCCAATTTTTCTTGTATTGTTCAGGAAACAGCCCATGATCCAGAGATGTTATTTCTGTGGAATCATTACTTTTTTAAATGAGGTAGGTAGGAATAGATTGGGTAAAGTATATATCATGAAGTTGTTGTTAACCCCTAGATGCCCAGATCGTTCTACCACGAAATGAAGCATGTTCTATAAAATTTAATTAAAGAACATTAACACTTCTTCTCTTTTTGTGTCAAAATTCACTTTTATTCTTTTTTGGGTCAGTGGTGATTTGGGGCCAGCAATTAATGCAATATTTTGGAACCAAAAGATTTGGACCAATCCAGTCCTATCTAAACCTGGTTATTCATTAATCAGACGAGTGTCTCAATTATCCAACCAATCTATTTTCTTCTTTTGAGTTCCTAGTAATGGCTGAGAGAGAGAGAGAGAGAGAGAGTTTTCCACGGGAATTGTACAACGCATGATCAGAAAATTAAGGTCCGAACAGAAGACAGTGCAGGCATTACTTCCACGGGAATTTCTCCTCATACGTACATATATTACTAGTCTAATTTACATTTCAACATACAGAACGGTAGATGGGGCGAAGGCTTAATTACTTTCACATCGCACCTTAAATAAGATAATTCTTGTTTACTGAATTTTTAGAATTGTAATTAATTTACAGTATAAAAAAATCCAGTGCAGAAGAAGATGCTATGAATTAAGAAGAAAAAAAAGAAAAGAAAAGAAGAAAGAGCCTGGTGGCCTCCTCATAGCTATCAGCTTGTCCCAAAATGTTGGGATTTATTAGGTTCTTCTGTTCTTCTTCTAGTAGCTCGAATGTAGCAAGCAACAGAAATCACGAAGGAGGCAACAAGGCCGCCGACGATAATCCCACCTCCGATGATGCACTCATCTATGTTCTTATGATAACGATGTCTTCCCATACGTCTGATGGCAGATGGCGATTCAGCAATTTCCAGCTTTTGCTTTGGGGCTTCCACAGAAGCAGCAGCTGGCTCTGGCTCATCCAAGGAGCTGGAGCTACTTACCTCTCCACCCCAATGCTTATTATTATTGTCAATATTGTCCCATTGGGATTGGATTGATGACTTTTTGGGGGATGTTTCCATTTCTGGAGATGGAGATGATGGAGTCAAAGCCGGTGGCTCCGAGACACCGTGACCAGTGAGCATGAATGAGGTCTGAATTTCTCCATTAGCCTTGTCTGCAACCGCAGCAATCAAAAAGACAAAAAGGACGAACCTAAGCATTTCGTACAACTGCTTGTTAGCCGGCCTAAGTTGATGAAGGCGTATGACAAGACAATAAGCTTCCAATCTACTCTTATATAATTGAGATGAGGGGGCTTCTGGCTTCTCAGTCTGAAAGATTCCATGCTCGTGCTCTTTGACAGAAGTTTCCGTTCATTCTTTAATGGACAGATAATAGAGAAAAAGGAGAGGTGGGATCGAGTTAAAGGGTTTTTTGTTTGGTAAAACTTGCTTTTCTGGGTTATCAGCAAAATGAAGTCAAACTAGGGAGATGCATCATACACGTGCATGGGCTTTAGAAAATTTGGAGAAATGCAACTGGGTTTCGAGGTAGGGAACATGCAACTCTATGTTTAGTTGTAAGCTGAAGGAGCATTAATTTTGCAGCAGATTATAAGGTGTTGAAGGAGATTAATTAATTCTGTTTAATAGCTGGAGATTGCCAACAGAATCCGACTTCTCTGTTGTTCTTCAAGGCCTGGATTCTTCTCTGAAAGTACCAGCATGGACATGGATTTCTCATAGCTCCTATATGTTGGGGCAAATCTTGTATCTTCCACCCAAGGTTTGGTGGCTGTTTGGAAGAAGCCTGACAATGGGGACCCTAAGTGAGCTGGAAATTGCCAACCCGCACGAATCCGACCGAAAATTTGAACTTGATCCTTCCATATCAGCCGAGTCGAAGCCAGAAGAATAGCAGGTAGATGTGGGTTCCATTTTGAACAAGTTTCGTCGAATCATAGATATATGGTTCTGGTTGGATACTTGGATTAGCCAGCTAAAGTCGTGAAAAAAAAAAAAAAGTCTAGAACCAGATATCCTGCCCAAATTTATTCCTGCTCTTTTTTTCTATTCTTTTTTTCCCTTTATTTAGTGACAGAAAATGTAATATTTTAAATTCCAATTCTGTTTGTTTGATGTGAAACAGGATAAAAAATAATTTCAATGAAATTTATTTTTATGGAATCTCAATGAAATATAAATTAGATGTGAAACAGGATAGAATTTTTTTTTTTCCTTTGTTTGGATAAACCCGACACATTGACAACTTCGTGGCTAATTAGTTGGCCAACGTGGGACACTTTTAAGTTCGTGGCTATTATTGATCATCACTTTTAAGTTCTGTGTAGCTTTGTTGTTTTCCCTCATTTAACAAACAAACAAACAAAAAATCAGGTCTGAGGACTCGGTCTATACATAGCTGTCTTGTTGGTTGGTTTGTCCAAACCGGGACCGGGACTTATCCAACCCATTGACAGTTGCAAAGTGTTTGGTTTGAAAGAAAAGGTAGGGAAAGGAAGAGAAAGGCAAAGAAACCTTTACAAAATTTGTATAGGTTTTTCTACCTTTCCCTACCTTTTCCATTCAAACCAAACATAACCTCAATGAACGATAGCCGAAGAAAATTTTATTTAATTGATCAAACTATTTAAGTTCGACCGGATCAGAGTAAGTTTTGGCCGACCAAAGTGCCGGCCTTTTCCTTCAACAGATTTTGGACAATCTGTTGAATTGAAAGAAACAACAGAGTCGGTCGGGTTGGATTAACACAAAGCCAGCCCGGTCTGGGATTAACCAAAGAAAAAAGGGGCGTAACAGAACTGACTCGGGAGTCAGAAATCCTTTTCGACAAAACATGTGTCTCAATCGGAGCGGGACCCACCAACTTACACTCCACAACAAAACGCTCCTTTGTTATTGAGGGGGAGATGCTCCCGATGTCTGGCTGTAAATGGCTCTTGGTATCATCAGATCTGTGCTTCGTTAGTTTGAGGGCTCAAATACAATTGTGATTGATTTTGTTTTGCTTCCCTTATTTTGGGAAGAGCCTGAGCCTCCTGAACATTCTTGAATGTCCGTTTCAGTTGCTAATTGCTATTTAATTATTTATATTATTGATCCTGATTCACACTTAATTTGGCCCTTGTCGGAGAACTCATCAATTCGCATATATCAATCCTCACCGTGCTCGAAGTTTCTGATTAAATATTTGAACGTCTATACTATACGTGGATGTGGTAATGGAGTTCTTTCAATTCAACAACAGAGTTTGCAGTAATTACAGAATCCAACAGATAGCTTACACTATAATTTCTATTAATTTAATGGATATTTACTCTTCTTCTTACAATTTACAATTACAAAATCAAAGGAGATGTGCCGGGCAAGGGCAACCCAAGTATGAAGTACGTTCCTGTAAAATAAAAAGCTCCAGTCTAGCTAGCTAGGAGCTGGTTGTTTGGCCGTTTCTTCTCCTCGTGGCGCGAATGTAACAGAAAATCGAAACGAAAAATGTGGTTGCAAGACCTCCAAGGATCACTCCACCACCGGCGACCGATTTACCACTTGAATGATGCCTTCCAAGCCGTCGGGCTACTGGTGCTTCAGCAATTTTTGATGATGACAGCACTATAGTCAAGGGCTGCTTGCTTCTGTTTGGTTGGCTTATGGGCGCTTGGGCAATCTCCAGCTCTTGACTATTAGCTGCTGGACTCGGTGGCAACGGATCCGACGACCCTTCCAGCAAGGAACTGATCACTACTTTCTGTTGGTGTTTGATCCCAAGCTTCCGAGCAATAGTGGGCGTTTCGGCAATTGGTGATGCTTTACGATTATCTGCTGGAGTTGGCGCTGGTGCGTTCAATTCAACAGCTTTCTCAGCCATGGCTAGAGGTACCACGACAATATTGGCGAAGACGAAGCAAATAAGAAGCTGCAGAGTAGTCATTTTTGTGTGTAATAACTAACAAATCAGAAAGCGTTCTAGCTAGGAATGCTTGCAGCATATATGGGGTTTCCTCCAGACTACTACTTAGAGGGATGGAGAATATGGATGAATCTTACATGCGTATATATAGGGTTAGGATTAGAATCTCAGGCTCTTGCAGGTTAATTAGGGGAAGTTTCCTCCTGGTGGTCTTGAGAGGTCTTTCTACAAATTTTGTTTTATGTTTCTGTCTAGTGAGTAGGGAGATTTTAAGGGAGATACACGTGAATGCATTAGAATATATGAAAATACAACTGGGTTTTCGAGATAGGGAACAAGATCTATTTACGTGTTTGCTTGCAACTGTGTGGGAAAACAGAAATGCCAATAACAAATCGCTTCCCATTAATTTGTGGCATGAGAAGGTGACAGACAGAACTTAGTTCACCCAATAAACAGCTAAGAGATTTATAAAATTAATAGTGAGGATGCCAAAGCACCATGGCCGGTGGACTTGAATATATGCTTTTCTAAAATCTAAACACACAAAAGAATTGGAAGTGCTTCATAAAATTTTCATTAGGTATGTTATATTTTACCTTGTTTTGATGTGGAAATGAGCTATTAGCTTCTGAAATCAAAGTGTGATAAATCAGAAAAGGGAAGAAAGAAAATTTTCAAATTGGTTGACATGAATGGGGTAGGCCTTGTCCGTAGACATGGAAGACAAATGTCCGCATTAAGAATGCCATAAAACACTATATTATTGCAAAATATGGATTGGTTAAATTGCTAAACGAAGATGAAGCTTCAAGCCTAAAAAGAAAAGAAAAAAAAAAGTTTCCATTGGCAACCGCTCCATGTGCCAATCTTTTTTTTTTGTGTGTGTGAACATGTGTATTTAATTTAGGGTCCGTTTAGTTCATATTTAGAATCAGAATCAGAATGGTCCATTCTCATAATCTATTTGGTTCAGAGAGGAATGGAAATGGGAATTAAAATCAGCAGAAATGAAATTTCATTCCCAAGAGAGAGGCAGGGAATGGCCATTACCTCAAATGGGGAATGACAGTCCAGCAGGAATGGGAATGGAATTCTAATTCCATCCAACCAAACAATTGGAATTGGAATAACCCATTCCGGTTCCGATTCCAGACCCCTATTCCCATGAACCAAACGGGGCCTTAGATAATTATGTTACACATGGGTTATGAAGAATCAGCACCAGGGTCAGGGATAGATGGGATGCACATGAGGCCTATTAGCCTTTTTTGGAGGGGGGGGGAGATTGAGGAAAATAGTTTCCCTATTATATTATGAGGTGAGGTGGACTGAACCGTAAAAATCGTTTTTTATTCAAGCCCATTAACCATATCAAGGAGAATCTAAATAGGGTTTCTGACCATCATCTAATTCTGAAGTCTAAACTAGTAGATCATTGACCATGCATGTGCTAATCAGTACCAATCCTTGAGACAATCAACCAAGGAGGGGTATTTTAGTCCTTAAAAGAAACAACGAGGGCAATTCAAAAGTAACACCAATAGGGCTTCGTTGCCTTCCGATTACCATTAAGTAAGAAGACTTGGTGAATTCTTGCTATGCATTATCTTTTCTTCTTGATCCCTCTTATTCATGGAGGTACAAGGAAAGAGTCAGGGAGAAGTGGTTGCTCAGCTAATATCATATATCTAATGTACTTACAGGAGGACGCATAGAGCAAGTATAGGGCTTGAAGCAATTGGTTTGTTTGAATATGAGAGAATTAATTATACATACTACTATAAGACAGTCTAGCTGTAACTAACCACCCAACATGGAATGCTTTGGAAAACAGAGGCATGATATTTACTTAATAACACATCCTATGAAGCCCATTAGAGAGGAATAAGAATCCTACCAATGTAGGATTGATTCATTGATAAATAATTTGGATACTGGCAGACCGCCGCAGTGTTTTGGATGATTGTTGTCATGGATGCGCTTTAGGACAATTATTCATCTTCTCACAGAAATTTTTTTATGCATTATTTATATGTTCGCGCTTCCAACTATGATTCATCAAAGTCAACCTAACAATAAGAGCTGTTAATGGTAAAACTGAACAAAAAGTTTCGATTATCAAAATTTCAGATTCAAAATTGGACCGAATCAACCAGTTAGATCGGTTCGATTTTTTTTATATATTTATAATATATATATTATAGATATACATACAAATTGGTTGAGACATTAGGATGATAACTTGAACATGTGGCATCTGATGAACAGTGTACATTGCGGTAGGGGGAGAGACTTAATAAAAAGTAATTAAGAGAGGGACGGACAAGCATCAAATAGGAAGAAGAATTCTGATAAGTTAGCAGTTTGTATGATACTAGTTGATTATGTATTAGGTATCGTGCCTTTTCGGTATCATAGTAAGACTCATAAGTCATATCGATGATGCGCACATCATATTTTTGCATGGTATCAGATTATCAGGAACAGGACAATACAATGGCTGTATTTATTTAGTATTTATATGGGTCGATTCACTGGACATAAGAGGAACGGCACAACACTGGATCAATCTTACACTCATGCTATTGGGCACCTTAAAAAACAAAAACCAATATGATATACAATACATCAACGGTATTATCAAATTTTGATATTTTAAACCTTGCCTCTAGTCCTAATCCTCAGCCACATACATGGAGAATTTTTAGTAAGGAGAATGTTGCTCGCCAAACTGCCACTGAAGCTAGGCTCCTCCAACAGATAATCTTCTAGCCCTGCAGTCACAACTGTGTTGTATTCTGCTCTACCCCTCTTATCGAGGAACAAATACAGCTAGGATCTCCTACCCATAAACTGATCCCACATCACACCAGAACCCTGTTCCCAATACAATAATAACTTATAAGCTATTACTAAGAATTATCTTTTTTCACATTTATGTAAGGACCACGAAAAAGTTATTTTTCCATGTATAAGGTAAGTGATATCCATCTCTAAGTAAACTTTTCCACATAGGAAAAAGTCACCAACACTTGGATGGGACAAAAACACCCCTTTTAATAATGAATTTTTATGACTAAAATGGTCATTGCCTTATTTACCTAAGAAATAAAAGAACATGGATAAATACACTTTCCTAGGTAAGTCTTTCCTGAAAAACACTTGCTTAGATAAGTGCATTCAGTAACTTAACAAAAGAGGGCCTTGTTATAAAAATTTTATTTTTTAAAAAACTCTATGATGTTGGAGTAGAAGACATGATATGGGAGAACATTGACCAATCAAAACCCCCCGCATCAATTTTTATGAAAACCAGGCTGCCTAACCCACCCGACTAGGTAAGTCTTTCCTGAAAAACACTTGCTTAGATAAGTGCATTTAGTAACTTAACAAAAGAGGGCCTTGTTATAAAAATTTTATTTTTTAAAAAACTCTATGATGTTGGAGTAGAAGACATGATATGGGAGAACATTGACCAATCAAAACCCCCCGCATCAATTTTTATGAAAACCAAGCTGCCTAACCAACCCGACTAGTTTTAAATTTTATGATGCAAGTTTATAGGTCACAAGTGTTTCAAATATCATGCCTTTCTGGAATCATAATCGAACCCTTTATTTCTCTGCATACCCCAAACATCTTTCTCTACCACCTCTACTTCCACTGATCACCATCGAGTTTCACACTTTCACCATAATAATCACAAAAGTTGGAGAGAGGCAGATTGAGATCAAACGATTAGATTAAAATTTTAAAGAGTAGGCTTGACTGAGGACAAGAAAAAAACGCTAGATTTGTGAGTTAGAACTCGTGATATAAGAATTTGTCATTTATCCAAAATAAATAAAATAAAACTTGTGATATGAGAATGTTTGCGTACGTGCAGTTTGTGCACTCTCTCTCACTTTGCCACATAGCCCGCTCCACAGGGTGGGGCATTCATGATTCAGCTAATCCGAACTCATTACAGTGGTAGTAAATAAAAACCTTGATATTTCAAGGGTAAGCTTATCTTATCAAGAAAAGTAGAAAATAAAGATTGTCACAGTATTGCTCATTAATGTTAGGAATTCCAACTATTTTGAGCTTCATTAAGTACACGAACTCGTAATTTGAATATATTTCTTCTCTCAAAACCTACTAATACCTTGAACCATCTATAATTTAGTTTATCATCAATCGCCCTTCGAACACAGCTTCAGTTGTATAACAAGTTTACATTCATATTAAGTAATTCATAGAAAATCCTGAAATGGGAAAACTGAAATGCGGTGCAAACTTACTTCTCTAGTAAACACAACAACCTTGTCAGTCAAAGCCTCTAGAAGAATCAATTATAATTATCTGAGAGGCCCATCACACCGAATGTCTCTACATCTCTTAGATTAGGAGCTTTTCAATGGCATCCTGCATTACCATTAATAAATTTAGCAATATGAACAATTGAACATGGGTTCCTAAAAAGAAAAGGAATGGGATAAATACAGTATAAACGACAAGAGCACACCTTAAGTTGCTGTATTTGGGATTTCAACTGGCTTCCCTCGTTGCTCGTTACAGAGCAAGCAATTACAGGTCTGGTTACTCCACATGCTCGGCCAAGGGCTTGCTTGGAAGGCACAAACACATATGGCACATTCTGCAACAACCAAATATGTCAGCGTTAATTGCTCTTCAAAAATCAAACGTTAGTGTTACATACATAACCCTCTAAAACCACAGGGAGTCTTGACCAGTATTGTTGAAATGGACAATAACCAGACAGCTTACTGGGTGTCGATTTAACAGTTAACCATTGGTTAATTGTATATCCATAAAAAGCATAAAAACTGGGACCCATGATGCTGATGCATCACCAGTTCAATGGTTCATTGACGGATCGAATCCAAGTCCTACAACACTGGTATTGACCCTGAAGAGTTTTAAATGAAAAATTCATAGCCTTAGTTGAATTGTTAATAATTTTGCTTGTGGATGTTTTTATGTAGGGCTAACATTGAATAAGAAATAGCCAAATATAGTCCACCATTCATCACATGCCACGAATGCAATATTTCTTTAAACAAAAGGGCAGTCCAGTGCAGGAGTCTCCCACCAATGCGGGATCTGGGGAGGAACAGATGTACACAGCCTTACCCCTGGCACATACGAAGAGGCTGTTTCCAAGATTTCTTTAAACACCAGTTTCTAAATGAGAAAGAAAATCGATTACTGATTGTTAATGCCCAACCAATCCATTCTATTTTAGGTAACTCAAATAAAGGGGATACTTATTATTCTAAAACAAAATAGGGAGCTGAAACAAAAAGAAAGGTTTCGAATACAAAATTATAGGCTCAATCTGAAACCAATTTCTTTGCTTATCTTCCTTCCTCGTCATCGTTCCAAGGGAATACCTAACAATGAAACTATTTTCTGTTTTTTTAAAAAAAAACAACAAAAATAAAAAGGATCTTACTCGAGAGGTGGTTACAGAGCAAAATAGAAAACAATGAAGAACCAAAACACAATCCTGATGAAAGAAGTCGGTTTAAGGAGATAATCAAATCTCTTTAACTTCATAGGTTCACAGAGATTAAGCATGAGAAAGAAGAAGAGAAAGACCATTTTATTCAAGCCATTAATTTTTCAAAATAAGAACCATTTCAATTTTATCTTTAGTTATCTATACTAGAAGACAAATGAATAGGCAATTCTCCTTTTGGTTTCCAGAAAGCTGTGTTATGTGTCAAGTTATGACTGAACCCACCAACTTGCCATTTGTTTTCTTGTTGGAAAGTGAGACATGCAAAGAAATCTTGCCTATGTAATTGTTATACAAAAGTGGTAATTTTTGGAGCTACTCATTGCTGCCAAAGAAGTCCTGTCCCCTGTATGCACTCATTAATAAGACCCATAAATAGCATAAAATCAAAAACTCGGTTCTCAGGAATTTAGCCTTGCAGTCACTCTAGTATGGCTTTCCAACAGCTAGTTAGATGCACCACATGCAAAAATACCAATATACACATACAATACAAACATTGGATTAAACACAGGGAGCACCATCCAAAGTATTCATTCTCAAAAACCAAGTTCCATTTTAAGTTTAGAAAATTAGATCCAAGTATTTTTTTTATGGTGTTAATCACCTTTCTTTTATAAGCAGATAGGAACTTGTTAAAAGATCAAAGGCAAATATACAACAATTGAAGCATCCCAAACCGAGGCACAAGATGTAGCCTCAGATAAAAAAAAATACAGCTAGTCCCAAAATTAGAGGTCCCCCTCACCCCTTGTTTGGTCAAGTAATCTTGTAATTTGTACATCGCATTGATGTCTTTTTGTAGTTAATCATCATATGACATTTAATCGATATCTTTAGGATTTTTTATATATAACGAGAAGCTATAAAAACAGTTTGTAAATTTGCATTGATATAGGCAGACTAAGCAACCAGTAAGTACCCAGGTGTCATCAACCATGTGGCTGTAATTGGATCAGATTTAGATTGGGTCCAGCCACATCTTAAACATATCCAATTAGTCACTTTTAACTTATACATACAGCATAAAATTATATGAACATAAGTTACTGAATTTATTAATCTATGTATGATCAGATAGGGTCAAATTCACATCCAATCTGATTATGTAATGAATCGCCTAAATCTGAAATAATTGGATTGGATCCCAGATCAGGTATCAGACTTTCGGTCTCCATTGACAATCATACATTGCAGGTTCTTGATGTGTTAGTATTTTTTAAGACCTGAGCTATTGTCAACAAAAATCAACTCAACCACCTCCAGTATCCACGAACCAAGATAGCGAGACAAAAAAGATCAAAACAATAGTTCCGTTAGTGCCAGGTTGACCTTCACCCTACTATTTTTTTTATCAGCAACTATCAACCTACTTTTAATTTGTACTTGTTTATTGTGTTTCCGGTTTGGGAAAGCCTACAATTTGACTTCTGATTCTGACTAACAGAATATATGGACTATCAAAGAATCCAACATCCTTGTTTACATTTTTTTTGATAGATATATCCTTGCTTACATTTCTGTTACATAGTAATCATGATATCACGTGTTTGATAGCATAAACGTGTATCATAACTGTGCAGTAAAACTCATTTTTAAGCAATGTGGTCAAGATCATTCACATGATAATGGTTAACTGAATAGCTACTTTTACATAATAACCCATCTGCAATGTCTGCCCATGGTTAACAGAGCAAGAAATCAAAAAATATATGTACAGCCTTAGGCCTTCAACATCAAAGGGCACATTGTGAGAAATATATGTTCTACCAGAAATAAGTAATCTAGTCAGTTCAGCTGACCTTCGGCACATATCTAACAAGATTGAAAATTGATGAGCAAGATGGCATTTAACGTACCATTTGCCTGAAAGAACAAATATAAAAGAAAATAAACCCACATTGAACCTGAAAAAAAAAAATCTACTCCTTTTATTGAGATGGACTCAACAACCCCCCAGGTTGGCAGGCAATTAAAAAATTAGTAATGTTAAATTGTAAATTGTTGAAGGTATGCTCCGAACAGTAGTTCATGCTACAAATATTTCCAGACCTCAGCAATCTTAATCATAAGCCCCTCCCCCACAGAAAACGAAAATCTAATTATCCTTCATCCTTTTAATCATTTTTTTGAAATATAACATTTGTTCATTACCCTGATAAGTAACCGAATTATTTTCTGAGTTTTGACTCGGGAAAAAGGATAATATTCTCACCATTAGTAGCCTAGAAAAGTAATGCATAACCACACATTGCAATTATATCACAGAATAATCGGAATGCTTAAATCCATAAACCATAATATAATCGAACGCACTACAAAAAAAAAAAAAAAACACAGGAAGTTACCTTATCTTCGGCTAGTAGGGGAAGATGTAGAAGAATTTCAAGAGGCTCGGTATCAGCCGCCATCACTACAAACTCCGAAATACCCCTGTTCAGTGTCTTCGTCGCTGTAATCAGAAGGAGAGGAAAGCTGCATTAGAAACACCAAAACTACTCTCCAAAAAAATTAAAAAAAAAAAAAAACACAAAAAAAACGAGAGATGTGAAGGCAAAATCTACGCAAATAATAACCTTCATTCGCTCCCTTCTTCAGCTGCTTGTAGTTGGCAGCTTGTTGAATAAGGTCCAATATTGTTATGGTTAGTTGTGCATCTGCGAGAGGGTATGCTTTCGGATTTACGGCTTCGGCGGTCTTGTATCAATCAAACAGAAAAAGTATCACAAGAATAAGTAAGACCAAAACACCAGCCCCCAAAAGAAGCAAATTGATGTAAAACTACTAAAGACAAAGCAGATGTTATGCATAGAAAAAAGAGAGGAGGAGGAAGTTGGTACCATTTTTGTTGATCAAAGGGCAACCGACGAAACTAGGGTTTTGAATAGCGAAAGTATGCACCGGAAGGGTTTAAGGAGGGAGGATTGAGGACGGGGAAACGGGTTTATATATGTCAAGTGTTTGGTTACCCACCATGGGTTAGCAAATTGGGTAAGCCGCGTTGCCAATTAAAGGCCTTGTTTGGGAGTGCTTATTACTAAAATAATTGTTTATTGTAACAGTGCTTATTTAGCACTTGTCGGTTACCACCAAAAAGCGATTCACTCGAATGGGGTAGTTAGGGTTGTTCATAAGAAAGTCCAACCCGACCAAACTGACTAAGCCGGACCAATTTAATATGAGTCGGTTGGGTTTTCATCAGTACCGGTTGGTTTTGGGTTGTATAAATTCATAAACCGATGGTTTAGATCGGTTTTAGTTTTCTTGTTTGAAAATCGAAACTGATTCGAACCGAACCGACTTAGTTCCTACTTAACTATTTAAATATATATTTTGATTTTAAATTAAATCGACTTAATCTATTTAAATATATATTTTGATTTTAATTTAAATATATTTTATATTTAAAATTGTTAAATAAAGATATTTTAGTTTTACATAAAAACTGAAATATCTGACAACCCAAGCTTGCACCACACAGGCACATGGGCCATGGAGGGCATGGATGAACTTAGAGCCGAAACCGACCCAACCCGACTCAAATCGACCAGATCGGTTTTGCTTAACACTGGGTCAGTTTCGGTTTCCATCTCAAGTAACCCGACTAGGTCAGATCAGTTGGAAAAACCTCAGCAAACCGACCCAACCCGACCCATAAACAGTCCTAGGGGTAGTATAAGTATGTCGGGCTAAAGACGGGTTAGAAAGCAATAAATGCTTAAAAATGGGTTTATTGGCATGAATAAGCAATTATTGGGCTTATTTCCCAAAAGCATACAAGTGCTTATTGATGTGATTTTCAACTAAAATGAGTGTTTATTTGAATAAATGTTTAAAAATAAACACTCCCAAAATGGCAGGTTAAAGAATTTCAACTACATTGGCTTGGATTATGATCAAGGACTTTAAAAAATTAACAAATTTGTAACTCAACCCATGGCAGCCTAGTTTGTTAAAGTTTTGGCAGCAGGGGTGGATGGTTGGATACAAGCCGAGCTGAACATTAAGATTATTTGATCTCAACTCCATAGAAAAAGTATTGTTTGATTTTGGGCTCGAATTCAATCTAAGCGAAAACTATTAGTTCAAATTTGGCTAGATTGGTGTCAACAAAATTGACTAGATTCGAAGGTCATATGTTTGAGTTCAATTCATCTGAAACTCAATAGTGAACCAAGCTTCATATAAAAATTTAAAGAATATACATATAAAAATTTCTTTCTTATTATACATATATAAATTGATAATGTAATATATAAGTTTCGATTAGGATTGCAAGCTTCGTGAGTTGAGCTTCTTCATACTATTTGCACTCAACTAACAATCAAGCGCTCAAAGCTCAATTTTGGATTATGCTGAATTGAGTTTTTTTCCCAAATGGCTAACAAATAGCTTTTGATTAATTGGTGTCCACCCTTAGTTTTTTGTAACAATTTCACCTTAATTTATATCAAAATTGCTTGGTTAGTATAATATGCATATTTTAAACTTTCTTTTATATGTGGAAGAAGATATGAACGGTAATTCCCGGTCCCTAGGATGGGGAGTGAAGTCCCCACCCTTATCCAACTTTGAGTAGCTCAAATATGTAATAAAATGAAAGAGAGTAGACTAAAATGTTTTAGTCATTTGCATAAAAGATCACCAACAACTTCAATTAAGTGTGATTTGTTACAAGTGAAAGGGGATAAAAGAGCTAGGAATAGACCATAAAGGACATGGATTTGTCAACAGGATTCATGTAGCCAACCCCATATAGTTAGGATAAGGCATGGATGATGATGATGATGATGATGATGTATAGTTGTCAAACAATATCAGTTTGGGCAAATTTCAATTCTCATGTTATTTGGTGATTAATTATGTTACTTAAGTGCTAAATCAATTTAGCTTAATGATTTTTTCTTTATTTTAAGTAATTCCCAAAGTAAAATTCATTAACATAAATCTCAAAGTAAGGTTTTAATTAAATAAGAGAATTTAAAGATTTATTACAAGTGGAAGGGACTAGAACTAGAAGAAATAGGTGTAGACCAAAAAAGATATGGGTAGAAGTAGTAAGAAATGATTTAAGCATTGATATTTTAAATAGTAGATATGGCTTTAAATTGAATAGATTGACAAAACAATATTTATGTAACCAACCCCGTTGGGATAAGGCATGGACGATGACAATGATAATGGTACCACTATATATATTAGACAAATTTCAATTTTCATGTTATCTCGGTTATTAATTATGTTAGTTAAGTACTCAATCAATTTTGATTAATGATTTTTTTTCCAAAGTAAGTACTTTTAATTAAAAAAGAGAATTTAGGGGGTTTGGTCCCTTGATGGGAGCTTGCCTCCATCGGTGATCAGAGATGGAGGTTGATTTTTGATTGAGGACAAGGATGGGGAGTATGGTCCCCACTAGGATGCAACTTGGGCGGGTCCAATATGATCCCAAACCAACCTATCCCACAATTTTCAATTTTACATGTGTTTGGCTTAGATTTTTTATTCTTGAGCTAAGCCTAGGCCCAAAAGTTCGGGATTTTTAATTTTCCGGGTTGGACTTGAGATGTATATATAAACATATATTTGCATGCATACATGTATAGATGCATAACTTTTTAATAAACCATACATATATGCATACATATCTATCTATAGATATACATAACAAGACGTCCAGGTCACCATGCCTATCCCTGCTTTAAACCCCCTTCCTAATTTCCTTTTTTTGAATTATGTATTTTCTTTTTAATTTCACACAATTACTCATTAAACCAATAAGGAAATAACATAGGCTTAACTAATTCTAACACCCATAAAGAAGGAGGGATTGCTTTTCTAACCTTTAGCCAAGTGGCATCACTTTCCTCCACTTTCTCCTAAATCGTCTCTAATTCCTATTTATTTCCTAAATTATCTCTAAATCCTATTTCTCTAATTTAGTAGAGAGATTCCCTCCTAAATTATCTCTAATTCTTATTTATACTCTCTCCCCCACTTTTTATCTAATCTATCTAAATAAAGTTTCAATTAAAAAATTTCAGAACTATTTAAATATTATAACAAAATTAAATACTAACTTTAAAATATTTATACCAAACACAAAAATTAATTATAATATATTTAATAATATTTATATTATTAATAATTCTATATTTTTACAAAATTCATCATGAAATTATGTAGTAACAATATAAATTACAATTTTACAATTTAAATGTTATTCAAATAATAAAAAATTTAACATTAAAAATAAAACATTATTTAAATATTTCAATAACTAAATATCTTAAATAATAAAACATTAAAAATAACTAAATAATTATATAACAAAACATTTAATATTACATAATAACATTAAAATAAATAAAATTCAAATAATGAAAAATTTTAAATATTAATTAAATATTCAAATAACGAAATACTTAACATGACTAAATTTTAAATAGTTAAAATAACAAAATTAACAATGAATTATGTAATAATAGTACTAATTATAATTTTATGGATTATTAAATTCAACAAACAATTAATATTATAAAAAATAAATAATATTATTATTTAAATAACTAGTTTCACTTATAACAATTAATAATTACAGAAAATAACTTTCAAAAAAAAGATTTATTAGTAATGATTTTACAATAATAGTGTATATTCGTTATATATATATATATAACTAAAATTAATTTTTATTTTATTTTTAGTAATTATTTATTGTATTTTTTTGTTAAATATGTTTTCAATAATTATTTATAAATCTATTTGTGTTTTGTTATTTAACATTAAATTGTCAAAAGTTAAAACAACAAAATTAACATTAAATTGTCAATCTAATTTTAAATAGTTAAAATAACAAAATTAACGATGAATTATGTAATAGTACTAATTATAACCTTATGGATTATTAAATTCAACAAACAATTAATATTATAAAAAATTAAATAATATTATTATTTAAATAACTAGTTTCACTTATAACAATTAATAATTACAGAAAATAACTTTCAAAAAAAAAGATTTATTAGTATTGATTTTACAATAATAGTGTATGTTCATTATATATTTATATATATATATATAATAAAATTAATATTTATTTTATTTTTAGTAATTATTTATTGTATTTTTTTATAAATATGTTTTCAATAATTATTTATAAATCTATTTGTGTTTTGTTATTTAACATTAAATTGTCAATAATTATTGGAGATTAAACAACTATTATTTAACTTTTGAAATTTAATTTATCATATTTATTGTATTTTTGTTATAAATTTATTTTTAGTAATTATGTATTTTTTTATAATTTAATGATTAATATTTATTAGAGACTAAACTGTTATTTGAGATTACACTATTTATTGACTAGTTTAATGTATTTTTAGTATTTATTGTATTCTTATTAGATATTTATTGTATTTTCATTATAAATTTATTTTCAAGGATTGGGTCAGCTTGATTGCAAGCTATTTCGCCAACCAAATCGACCTAGTTAGGTTGGGAGTTTGTCACCCAAAATCAATTGACCATTAGCATGATTTTCAAAACCGGACTAGATTGGACGGTCGAACTGGAAAAACAAGGAAGGTGACCAATTCTGTTTTACCCCAAAACTGTTATTTCCCCAAAAACCATTGATTTGGTCAGAAAGCCGCTGACCCGGGTAGTCAAACCATTCGAACCATTCAACCGGACCACCCCTGACTAGTTCGTTGTCTGGTTCAGTTTTAAAATCCTTGACCATTAGTGAAAACCCACCAACTTGAGTTTTATCAAGTTGGGTCTATTTTTGGTTTAGTTTGTCTATTCAAAAGATTTAAACTTAAAAATTAAATTTAAATTTAACAAATGACATTAGTATTATTAAAAAAATTTAAAAAATAAATTTATGATATAAAAATTTTAGATTAAGAAATATGGGAATTTTCCCACTTTCCTATATTAAAAAATTATATTTAAAATATAAAATATTATTATATAACTATGGTTGATTCGGTTTAGTTTTTGTTGATTTACAAATGGCCAAATCGAAACTAACCTAACTTGGTCGAATTGAAAAATTGTTAAACCAAAGCCGATCGAAAATACTAGAAACCGACCAACTTGAGTAAAGTTCGATTGGATTGATTATTAAAAAGTTAAAATATAAACCAATTATATACTCCTATGTATTTCTATTGTTTAACTTCCGCTTAACAAAGCTTGTGCATCACACAGGTCCCCATTAGTACACAATAACAGGGGTATTCATTTTATTTGTTCAATTCGTTTGTTTTGTTTTAAATCACTGTAGAATTTTCTCAATCTTGTGTTTGGACTGAGAGGGAGAGAGATGACGATTCACATTCTAGCAAAATTCAAAATGATATGGGAAATAAATAAACTATCTCATTTTTCTAGAATCGAGGCAATAATTAATTAATTTTTATTAAAAATTCCACTTCCAAAATTAAATATAGCATAAATTTAGTTTTTTTTTTGCCTCTTTTATAGCCTTTTTACATCTATACTATATATAAAAGTGTGAAACTTTTTTTGGACTAAAATTACCCTCTATTTCTTTGTCTAAAAAAAGGGTATAAAAATAATTTTATTATGGCTTTAATGTCAGCTTTAATGGCCACTATAATGGCCATTATTTGTGTATGTAATCCATCTATAATTGTATGGGTTGAAAATGTAAATTCAATTATTACTTTCCACCTTATTTAATCCCCACTCATTAAGTCTTATACTTAAAGGTATTAATTAACTCCTATTTCTCTTATTAAGTTCTATATTTAAATTAACTTTCACCAATAAATGGTACTAACTAGATATATCTTAATATTTTTAACAATATAAACTCATATATTTTAAAACTGTCTAAAAAACAAAAACATTATTTATTAAAGTGATGGCTAAGCAATTCAGCCATTCAAATCAAATTGATAAACCTATGAGGCCAAAGTTAGGTAATAAACTTTTTAAAATAGAAATAAATATAGAAAATTATCAACCCCAAAAATAGAACCGCTTTGTCTTCCGCTTTCTAAGTCAACTGTTCAACCGTCACTATAACACTGCTTGCCTTCTTCTTACATATTTCTCATCTCTCTAAATCTCTATCAAATCCTAGATCATTTGATTCATTGGTGTATGACAGATTTTAATATAAGATCGGTGGTTGATCTCTCATCTTTTTGTATAAAATTTTCAATTTCTTCATTGGAGTTGCATTTTTGTTGTTGTTACAACTTAAAAAGAATCACAGAAATGAGAAAACTTAAAATCAAAATAGAATATAACTAAAAACCCTAAATAATTTTGGCCATTAGGAATTGATGTAACCGTTTTTGGCCATGTACCAATGTTTTGTGATGTAAAATTTTTTGGCTAAGTACCTCGCTATTTGACCCGGTGGTGGCGTGCCTTAGTGATGAGCTACTTGGTGGTGAACTGCTTAATGGCGAACTGCTCGGTGGAGAACTGCCTGGGGGCAAACTGCCTGGTGGCGAATTGCCTGGTGGCGAACTGCTTGGTGGCGAACTGCCTGGTGGTGAACTGCCTGGTGGCGAACTACCTGGTGGCGAACTGCCCAGTGGTGAGTTGCTCGGTAGTGAACTGCCTGGTGGCGAATTGCCTGGTGGCGAACTGCCTGGTGGCAAACTGCTTGGTGGCGAATTGCCTGGTGGCGAACTACCTGGTAGTGAACTGTCTACTAGGCAGCCGGTGGCTTAGAGAATGTTGGAGCTCCCTAGTGCAGCGCAGTCCGACTGCCCTCAGCATGAGGTGGTCTTCTTTCCTTTGTAGGCAGCGGGAGCTAAGGGACCTGCGAGAACTTCATCTTTTCCTCCTCTTTGTAGGTGGCGGGAGCTGAGGGACCTCTGAGAACTCCATCTTTTCCTCCTCTTTGTAGGCGGCGGGAGCTGAAGGACCTGCGAGAACTGAATAAGAGGTCCTGGGGGTATTTTCCCGGTGGGGGCTCTCCGACGCTTAAGTTAGCACTCTTATTGTAGAGAGCTTTGAAGATAATATGAGAGAGCTAGAGAGCAGGGTTACTTCCCTTTTTTCATCCCCCTCCCCTTTGGGGGGTGAGGTCTTTATATACCGGAGTTCTTGCGGGTTAGGTGGGTGAAAAGCCTCCAAATGGTAAGACTCGTCGCATCCTGTCAGAACCGGGGTACGGTGGTGAACTCCTCGAGGTCGTCAGGCTGGCGCTTGTGTCAGGCGGCCATGTCGGCGCCTGGGCCGGGTTATCAGGGGCGTGCCTGCGTCAGTCGGTGGGTCAGTGTCTAGGCTAGGTCATCAGGTCGGCGCCTGTGTCAGTCGGCGGGTCAGTGTCTAGACCAGGTCGTCAAGCTGGCGCCTGTGTCAATCGGCGGGTCAGTGTCTAGGCCAGGTTTGTCGGTGGGCGCCTTATGGGCGGCTTGGCCGGATCATGCGCTAGGCTGGTCCAGGTTGGCCAGGTCGCGCAGGCCGCGCGCGCCGCATAGGTCGCGTGTGCCGCGCGCAGGTCGCGCCAGGCCGGCCAGAATGGTGCTCGGGTGGGTCACCAACTTTGTAAGTTTGTTGGCTGAGTGTTTTCCTAGTTGTCACGAGGTGCCACGTGTCACAATTTCACTGGAGGGCCAAATCTGCCCTCATCAATAGCCCCCCACTCCCAATCTGATAGTAACTTAGCGAAGGGAGTAGATTTCTTTTGGCCCGTAAGTCAATGAACTAGTAAGTGCTGATCCAATTACTAGTGTGGCCCGTAGGCTTTGGGAGCGACTCGTAGTCTACTCTTCTTTGACTTTTGCCCGTGTCGGAGAGGCGACCAGGTCTTTAGTAGTAATGTGGCCCGTAGGCTTTGGGAGTGATCAGTGGTCTACTCTTTTCTAACTTTGCCCGTGCCGGAGAGGCGACCGGGTCTTAGGTAGTAATGTGGCCGGTAGGCTTTGGAGTGACTAGTGGTCTACTCTTTTTTGACTTTGCCCATGCCGGAGAGGTGATCGGGTCTTAAGTAGTAATGTGGCCCGTAGGCTTTGAAGTGACTAGTGGTCTACTCTTTTTTGACTTTGCCCGTGCCGGAGAGGCGACCGGGTCTTAAGTAGTAATGTGGCCCGTAGGCTTGGCCTGCATCAGCTTCGTAATGCCAGTCACCTACTCCTACAAGAAGCTACTAGGGTTTCGACCTTCGGGGGCAGCACTACTAACTTTAGGTTGCCAGCTCACATGGGAGCCTTGGAAGGCTCGACCAGTAAGGGTGCCTATGTAGTCAGTTGGCCGCCAACTCCCGCGGAAGCCATGAAGAGCTCATCTTTGTAGGGGGACCTTGCGGAGAGGACTGATGTGGCATTATCTGAATTGAAAGTAAGGTTGGTAGAGCCACTTAGTCCGTTAGCTCCCTGCATAGTCTATGAGTTCATAAAAAATGTAAACTATAAAGCGATAGCTTCAATTTCTAAAAAGTGAGGACTTAGTTTTGGCAATATGAGAACTTAGCTTTTGTAGGATGAGAACTTAGCTTTTTGTAGTGTGTTCCCACAGACGGCGCCAATTGATGTAACCGTTTTCGGCCACGTACCAATGTTTTGTGATGTAAATTTTTTTGGCTAAGTACCTCGTTATTTGACCTGGTGGTGGCGTGCCTTAGTGATGAGCTACTTGGTGGTGAACTGCCTACTGGCGAACTGCTCGGTGGAGAACTGCCTGGTGGCGAATTGCCCGGTGGCGAACTGTCTGGTGGCGAACTGCCCGATGGCGAATTGTCTAGTGGTGAACTGCCTGGTGGCGAGCTCCCTGGTGGCAAACTGCCTGGTGGCGAACTTCTTGGTGGCGAACTTCTTGGTGGCGAGCTGCTCGGTGGCGAACTGCTTGGTGGTGAGCTGCTTGGTGGCGAACTGCCTGGTGGCAATTTGCTTGATGGTGAACTGCCTGGTGGATAACTGCTTGGTGGCGAATTGCCTGGTGGCGAACTACTTGGTAGCGAACTGCCTACTAGGCGGCTGGTGACTTAGAGAATACTGGAGCTCCCTGGTGTGGCGCAATCTGACTGCCCTCAGCATGAGGTGGTCTTCTTTCTTTTGTAGGCAGCGGGAGCTGAGGGACCTGCGAGAACTTCATCTTTTCCTCCTCTTTGTAGGTGGTGGGAGCTGAGGGACATGCTAGAACTTCATCTTTTCCTCCTCTTTGTAGATGGCGGGAGCTGAGGGACCTCCGAGAACTCTATCTTTTCCTCCTCTTCGTAGGCGGTGGGAGCTGAAGGACCTGCGAGAATAGAGTCAGAGGTCCTGGGGGTATTTTCCCGGTGGGAGCTCTCCGACGCTTAAGTTAGCACTCTTATTGTAGAGAGCTTTGAAGATAATATGAGAGAGCTAGAGAGCAGGGTTACTTCCCTTTTTTCATCCCCCTCTCATTTGGGGGGTGAGGTCTTTATATACCAGAGTCCTCATGGGTTAGGTGGGTGAAAAGCCTCCAAACGGTAAGACTCGTCACATCGTGTCAGAACCGGGTACGGTGGTGAACTCCTCGAGGTCGTCAGGCTGGCGCTTGTGTCAGGCGGCTAGGTCGGCGCCTAGGCCGGGTTGTCAGGGGGGCGCCTGCATCAATCGGCGGGTCAGTGTCTAGGCCAGGTCGTCAGGTTGGTGCCTGTGTCAGTCGGCGGGTCAATGTCTAGACTAGGTCGTCAAGCTGGCGCCTGTGTTAGTTGGTGGGTAAGTGTCTAGGCCAGGTTTGTCGGTGGGCGCCTTATGGGCGGCTTGGCCGGATCATGCGCTAGGCTGGTCCAGGTCGGCCAGGTCGCGTAGGCCGCACGCAGCTCGCGCAGGCCACGTGCTAGGCCACGCGCAGTTCGTGCAGGCCGCGCGCGCGCCGAGCAGGTCGCGTAGGCGCGCATCAGGCCGCGCGTAGGTCGCGCCAGGCCGGCCAGACTGGTGCCCAGGTGGGTCACCAACTTCGTAAGTTTGTTGGCTGGGTGTTTTCCTAGTTGTCACGAGGTGCCACGTGTCACAATTTCACTGGAGGGCCAAATCTACCCTCATCAGGAATAATTGAACAAGATTTTGAGATATACAAATTTCTTTTATCTTTTTTTTTTATTTTATTTTATAATTTCTATTTTTAAAATAAATAACAAGTTCTGAATTAGTTAGAAAGAAATCCAAGAACCATTATCAGGTCAAACCTTTTAATAGTTAAACTGTCTGGATCAGCAGTTAGTTAACCATTTTAATGCTTTTTTTTTTTTGTGTAAAATAGCAGTTAAAGGCCAAAACGAAACCAATGACCTATCTAGTCTGGTCTGATTTTTAAAACATTGACTAAAATACTCATTTTTTAATTTAGTTCATATTTAATTGTAAGGTTTAAATCGTAAATTGAACTACTGCTTTTCACTTCATTCAATTCCCTTTATTTGAAATTTACATTTTTTTTTATAAATGAATAAAAGAAAAAGGACCTATACTATATATAAAAGTGCAGATGCATAGTAAAAGTTTTTTTGACTAAAATTATCCTCTATTTCTTTGTTGGATAAAGGGTATGAAAGTCATTTTATTACAACTTTAATGCCAAATTCTAATAGCTACTAAAATGCCCATATTTGTCCATTTATTACATTTCTAATTGTAAGGGTTGAAAATGCAACTTCAATTATTAATTTCCACCTCATTTAATCCCCTTTCATTAAGTTTTATACTTAAAGGTATTAGCTCCCATTTTCTCTTATTAAATCCTATATTTAAATTATTTTCACCAATAAATGGTATTAATTAGATCTATATCAATATTTTTAATAATATAAACCCATATATTTTAAGACTAGCTAAAAAACAAAAACATTATTTATCCAAGTGATGACTAAGCAATTCAACAATTCAAATCAAATTGATAAACCTATTAAGTCATAGTTAGGTAATAAAATTTTTAAAATATAAATAGATATAAAAAATTACAAAAATGTAGAAAAGTTAGACACATGTATGATACTTTTGTTAATCAAATTAAAAAAAAGGAAAATTGTCTAAAATTCAACATGACTTTTCAACATTTTTCTTTAACTCACCATAACTTTTCAAAATGTCCATTAATTTGACCTTAAATAGGCTAACGGGTGTTACTAGATTACCATTTTACGCGTTAAAGAAAAATGTAAAATATACACATATATTTTAACTAAAAAGAATTGAAAAAGGAAAAAGTTCAAAAAATATTTTCAAATATAAAATACATAAAAGCACATAAATTGCAAAAAATATTGAAACTATAGAAATTGCAAACAAAATAAAAATATTTCTAAATTATAGAAACTACAAAAATTGGAAAACAAAATCAGAAAATAAAAATTGTAGAAAAACACCAAAAAGTATAAAAAATCACACACACATATATATATATTATATATATATAGTACTTGCACGCTTTCTACTATAAGTAAATGCAGCATTAGTAGGAAAAAAATTGTAGGGATATTCTATCATTTGAGGAATATAGAACCGAATCTGGTGCAAGCCTATCCAAAATAATATTTACTTTGAATAATTTGAATCATAAAATCTGCTTTGATAAAATTCTGATTTCGTTTCTACTTACTTTTGGCTGTTTTACGGGCTGTTTTACGGGGTGTAGCTTGCTTTATCAATGATGCCACACCCTGTAAAAAAGCTACCAAATTCAGCCAGTCCTTTATTGCTCTAGCATCTAAGAACTAGGATAACCTTCCCTCCTGCTTGTATAGTTCATGTTGTTGATGTTTCTAAGTGAAGTTTTGTCAACCAAAAGGAAAAAATCTTATGTTTTGTTTGATTTAAAAGAAAAGGTAGGGAAATTTGTACAAGATTTGCAAAGGTTTCTCTGCTTTTTTCCTTCTAAGTAAACAAAATCTTAGGGTGCACAAAAGCATAAAGATTGAGGCCCTGTTTGGATATATAGACTTTTCAAAAGTACTTTTATGAAAGTACGAAAAACACCACATCGTGTTTGGATGACATATTTCCTACTTTGACTTTCATACTTTTTAAAAGCACCAAACTCCCCAAAAGTATGAAGTCAACTTTTATTACTTTATTATTTTGGGGAAGTTTTGCTTCCATTTCTTGTGAAGGGTGACCATCCTTTAGGTAAAACCCCTCGATCAAGACTCCCCCATTGGCTTGTTGTTTTCAAGCCCTAACCTCTTTGCCACCATGGGTTCTTGTTCTGCCATCGCCCATCTCCGACCATTATTGCCACCGGAAGCACAATCCTCACTGAAATCGCAAGTATGGATCCCAGTTTCATATTTTTCCTTTTTCTTTTAATGTTTTCTCCATTTCATGTAATATCTTCAAGCTTAATGATATGTTTATTGCATGTTTACCGCCACTAGAATCACTGTTGTCGACTTCTTAATTTCCTAAACTGTTCCTAAAGCTTAATGGAATGTTTTTATAGCTTGTTTATCGTAATGTTATATATAGCATTATACTTGTACAAAACTATTTTGTTTCCTAAACCAAGTGCCAATTCAAGTGGTTGACACATGTACATGATGTGTGCATGTGGCATGTGTATGTATCTTTAGAGTATACAGGTGTCTAATCATGGGTAATGTGGCCTTTGTCATGTATAAGATCTGATGAATCACATGAATGATAGGGTGCTTTTGCCAAACAGAAATGGTAGTTCACGGGATGTTTTGTAAAGGGCTGTTCAACTTAAATGTTTAAGTTGTTATGCGAGGTCTTCTCTAATAAGGGCAACCTACATCAGATCAAGATGGAAACTTTACGGTGAATAAGAAATAAGTCTAGACAAATGAGTTACAATGAGAAAGCACATCTACTGTGGCCATGGGCCATGGATATACTTAAGAAACATTAAAAAGTAGTTCACGGGATGTTTTGTATTTAATTATTTTCATAGGTGATATATTCATATTGGATTGCAGGGAGTGTTGAATAAGGGGTAATACTCGCCAAACCAAGGTTTAACATATCAACACGATATGAGCAATACATGGCATATTGCATCAAGATTTCAAAGGGCTGGCACATGTGACATGACACGGTTTCACCGTTCTAACCCAAGGCTACTCCAACGGGAGTAGCTGATTTTTCAGCATTTTCTATTTTCTATTTTTTTTTTTGTTGGTAACAGATTTTTGAGCATTTTCTATTAGACGTGTAAATGCACATACATGTGAGAGACTAAAAGTAATTGGTTTTAGATCAGGCCCTCAAAAGATCGGTCTGTATCTCTTTTAGACTTAAATACACTAGCGAATTAATGAAAATTCATCAAAACAATACAAGAAAAGAGACATTAACATAGTTATATGATACTTGCAATAAATCATAAGGTAAATTGCTGAAATCTCCCCTAAAGTTTAGTAATTGCATTCACCTCTTCTAGACTTTTGAACATAGTTGCAAGTAGATCCCCTTTGTTAGAATCTACTAAAATAAGAGATATTAAAATGTCTAAAATATCCATGCAGTTACTTTTTACCAAAATGTTTATTTTCTAAAATAAACCCTTCCAATAACTTTTCTGAAATAGATTTATTTTTCAAGTTTACCCTTTATATCAATCACTCAAAGGTAATGCTGCAATAAATTCTCTTTTTTTTTGTTGTTGCATATAAAGTTTATATTGTTTTTTCTTCTGTAGAAACCAACCTCAATAGTAATATGCAGCCATGAAATTTATAGGATTCTAACAGGGGGGTCTATTTGCAACTGTGTCAAAAAATTTATAGGAGGTGATTGCAATTTTATCAAAGTTAAGAGGTTTCAGCAATTTACCCTAAATCATACTTAGAAGGAAACAACACCATTAGCAAAAAGCTCTTACCATATCAATGGTATATCATTTTCTGGACCAAAATGAATTTGACAATACTTGATTCTAACATGATTCAAGAGATAACATGGTCGTCGATCTGTTTAAACAACATAATTAATTTGTGTATACAACAATAGGACTTCTAACACTATGAGTGCCGTCAGACCACACCAATGATGCAGAATAAACAGTATTATCCGGCAACTCTCCGCCTGCAACAGTCACAACAAAAGTCTTCTTTTCATTCAACGCCTGGAAGGAAAGAACATCAGGGTTAACCGTGATTTGAAGCTTAGGATCTGAAGTCACTGTTGCCTTGTATATGGAATTAGCCGAGCCAACATTGGTAACTGTCCTCGTCCAATTACTTTTGAAAGCCTTTTCTCCTGTAACCATAACTCCCATTGAAGGGTAATTCAGGTTCTTAGCTGAGCCTTGACTTGCTTCCGGGCAACTGATTCTCTCTCCTGTTATTTCTCTAATCCTCCAAGAATCATAATTAATATTGCAAAGCATTTGTATGTAATCGCTTTTAAGAGTTTCATAAACTAAACCAGGGTTCACAGCTTTCACTGGATTAATGTGGCCAGCACCATAAGCAAATTCCAGTTCATTTTTAGTAGCATTCATGGGCCAAGCTAAAAAAGAAAGAAAGAAAGAAAGAAAGAAAGAGGAAAATAGTGTGTTACAATACATAACAAATCGATTTGGCTAAGAAGATGTTGAAATCCAGAAAACCATAAATTAAAACCTGTAGTCATAAGAGCAGATTTTATGGCAGAAGGCGACCACTCAGGATGGAAACTTTTAACATAAGCAGCTGCACCTGTGACATGAGGGCAAGCCATGGAGGTCCCAGACATTATGCTGTACTTCACTGACCTTTTATCTGATTTGATGCCTGATGGTGAAGCAAGAGGTGAAAATGCAGCCAAAATATCTACTCCTGGAGCATTTATATCTGGCTGCATGCAATATAATTTTCAAAAATCACCTTTCAGGAGAAGCAATATAATGAAATAAATGGCATTTGTGATATTAAAGAATGACCAAACCTTGATAATCTCTGCAATAATGACATTTGGACCACGAGAGGAGAATGAAGCAACAACTGGAGCAATTGAATCGTGTATAGCTTCACTTTTTAAGATGTTTGCTTGAGGATTTCTGAGGATAAATAATATAGAGCATATTAAACCACCAAAGGATAAACATAAAACCTTTTTTTTTTTTGTATTAAATTTTGTTTTTAGAGGCCCAAAAACCTAACAAGTGTTGTGTTGAAATCTCATAGACAACCAAAAACTATGTTCATCAACATTAAGCAGTAACCTAAACCTGATGAAGTAATAGTTTGGAATTAAGCAGCAAGGTCGCATCTACTCCTCTCCTACCATATATGGTTAATTACAGCACATTCTTCTGACCGTCCAATAGAACAAACATATCAGGTGATTCTCTTTTAGGTTGGATCACAGACATGTCAGTGACCACAAGAATGCAGTGATCACAGCAGATACGGAAAACTCGAACTAAACCAAATTTCATTCCAATTTGCAGGTAACTATATATTAATCAAACCTGCTGTAAGAGCCGAACACAAATAGCTAGAGGGGAAGTTTCTACACTTACCTTGTGGAGTTCATGTAAGACTTAACCTTTTCCCCATTTTCAGGGATTAACAATGTTGCAGGAAGAGGATAAATACGACCAAAATCATTAAATCTATTATCTATCATTATTGTCCCAACAGCACGAGCATGTACAGGCTCCTCTCCTTTGGAAACCTCATCGCAAACCACAACCTTCCCCTTCACTAAATTAGCATCTAAGCAACCATTTTTGCAAAGCCTGAAATGCACACAGCAAATTAATTAAGATTTTTAATTATTACTACTACGTAGTACGTACTTGTTCTTCTTTCATTGAAGAAATTAATTAATTCAGTTAGCAGGGCAGGCAGGCCAGAAAACAAATTAATTAATTAGCATATATACCGAACATCCTCATCAGAACATCGGAGTGAAGCATTCTTCCCATATATCAGATCGGACTTTTCTCCTTTCAAATCAAATGAATTAACAGAAGTGCCCTGCATGCGCAGAGAGAGTTGAACACAAGACAAACATGCATACATGATCAGATCATATGCATGCATATTTGTATATATTAATTAATTGGGTCAAGCTCAAGCGTCATTAAATTTTTAAATTTGAGAAAGTAGAGTTGAACACAAGACAAACATGCATATTACCACAAGCGTCGTCGTTGTACCATCCCCTAAAACAACCTTGTCAATAATCTGACGATCTGTACTACTTGCTGCTACACTAAGAAGCCATGGTGCAACACTTGCGGTTGTCCCTAAACCAGGACCACTATTCCCAGCAGAATGTGAGGTAAGGATGCCATTCTGCATGGCATGAAATGAACCGATGGCAATGGAATCCTGGACCATATCAATAGCAAGACTCGATCCAAGTGAAATGGAGATTATGTCTACACCATCAGCAAAGGCGTCGTCGAAAGCAGCCAGGATATCGGCATCAGAACACCCACCTTCGGTGCAGACCTTGTAAGCAGCAATCCTAGCTGATGGCACTCCTCCCCTTGCATTTCCTTGAGCCAATCCGTAAAAACCTGCATCCTTCACTTTGTTCCCTGCTGCTGTCGATGCGGTGTGTGACCCATGTCCTATCGTGTCCCTTGCTGTATTATCTGGCCCTAGATCTGTGTAAGTTCGTGCACCAATGAGCTTGCTGCACATCAACCATTACAGTTTCAGATTAGCTAAGGTTGCATTTGGTATTCCTTTGAACATTCAGTTTTTAACTGCATGCAAAAAGGAGATAAGTCCTTAAAATCAAGTCAAGGAATGCCAAATGCAGCTAAATAGCACAATGCAAAGAATTACTAACAAGTCTTTAATGTCCCCCCCCCATAAAATTATTTAAACCAATCAGAATATTTTAATATTTTCATGTAATGTCAATGCATAGACTGGACGGGTCCAACCCAAAACCCATCCATTGACAACCCTACTTGCAGCACTAGTACTGATAGCAATAGCAGGGAGATCAAAAACTTGAGTTTTGAGTGATGGGAATATATATACAATATTAATTGAAGTAGAACCCAACCTAGCTACATTATAATTAAAAATCTCAACCTCTTAATTAAGATGGCAAAAATAAAATCAGGGAACTTATTAAAACAGACTTCATTCGTATGGACACATAGCCAAAAGAGTAAAAGATGCAAGAGAATTATATATTACTTGTTGCACGTGAAGTTTTTGCCACCATTACAAGCGCCCTTCCATTTCTTAGGAGGAGGACCGAATCCTTCATCGCTAAAGCTCTCAGACTCGGGCCAGATTCCACTGTCAATGACACCAATTATCACATCACCCTCAACCTCTGGCACTCTTTTCACAGTTTCAGTTAAACGCATGAAATCCCAAGATCTCGTGGTCTGAAGTTGGAGGCTTCTACTTGGAAACACAGATACTACGCCTTCCTTCCCTGCATATATATGACACCAAAGACATGCTTTAATCACATAACCATGATAGATGGAATCAAATTTTATCTTTGGCGTATATATCTTGGGTTACTAACTAGCAAGTTTCTGTCTCTCTCGATCATTTAGCTTGGCTGCAAATCCATTAAAACTTC
This sequence comes from Nelumbo lutea, assembly GCF_056320005.1. Classification (NCBI taxonomy): domain Eukaryota; kingdom Viridiplantae; phylum Streptophyta; class Magnoliopsida; order Proteales; family Nelumbonaceae; genus Nelumbo; species Nelumbo lutea. The sequence continues at coordinate 16,042,831 of NC_142685.1, read as the reverse complement.
TTTTATAGCTGTGGACAAGGGACTCAGTCGCGTTGCTTCAAGGAACAAATTAACACTCCGCTAATCAGAAGCAACACAAATAAAACCACAAGACAAGAAGAATAAGATCTATAAATTAGAACAGCTTTGGTTATTTTCATGTATATGCATGGCATACCTTTCTTCAACAACTTCCTCTAGAATGTTAATGTGGTGAGATGTAAGTGAGTGTTGACTCTCAGGAAGGGCCCCCATGTACACGATGTGAACCTGCATCATTAACATCATCACCATAAAAAACCACGATATGACCCATTTCTGGATAATCTCATATCAGCCGTGGCGAGATCAAGAAGTGGTTTATCTAAGATCATAATTTCTTATGGACTATATAGAAGATGACTGTAACAGAAGAACATCTAACGACTTACCTTCCTCTCTTCGCCAATGGCTCCACATTGGATGCTAATGATGGCAAGGAAGATTACTGAAATATGAGAAAAGGAAAGAGACCTCAAGATGGCCATTCTTAATTCTTGGACTGTATATTCAACGACGGGTAAGACATAATTTTATATCTCTGCAGAGAAATCAATTCTAGAAATTAGTTTAAAATATTTATTAGCTTTCTATCTTTACTCTTAAGCACAGTTAGGACTACTAACTAAAAATAGAATCACATTTATGAACATACAACTTATCAATTACAAAATCATTTATAAACCAGAGAAAGAACTCGGTACTTCACCGCATACCATCGTATCCAGTTTCACTGGGTATGTTTGTTCAGAATTCCGAGTTTGGTTAAACCTATTACAGCCCCAATAACCCCAACTAATAATCAGGTCTTATTGGGTCGGACCCAATAACCCCCAACTAATGAAAGGGTGGGTTCTAGATCTGTTACAGACCCTAACCAGGTCTAGCTATTTTCTTATCAGGTTGGAACCACATCTACCTTGGTCAAGCCCATACCTGACCCATAGACAGGTCTAAACATGGCCATGGGCCCATGGTCATCCTCAAAGGATGGAGAACGGGTTGTATATTCTGGTTAGGGCCAGGTTGGATCCAAGAACCAATATTTTCTGAATAACAATTATATAATTCGATTTGTTTAATATAGATATCCAGATAAAACACTTGTGGCCCTCGAGGCCACTAGCCGAGTTTTCAGGAATCAGAACAAGCATGAAGCTTGTGTTGTTGTCTGTTGATCGGTGCTAGGTCAAAAAGCTGATCCAGGTTGCTTTCTAGTTTTGGACTTTGGACTTCTACAGTTCTACTACTCCACTACCTCATCCAGACGCCTCTAGGGCTGTACTTTTTTTTTTTCAGAAAATCAGTGAAAAGGGGAAGCGTAGAAGTCTTGAATGCATTTTATAATACAAAACCTTACATTTTGTATTATTGTGTATGTATTTGTACTGTGCATATTTGCAATTGCACTTTTTTCAAATTGAGCCTTAACATTTAGAAGGAGCACAAATACAAATATGCAGAGTACAAATAAATAAAAAATAATATAAACTACAAGGTTTTGTAATATACATATTTGTATTTATACTCCTTCCAAACTGGGCCTTATTGTTCATGCAGAATGAGGGAAAATTAAGAGCAGTGGAAAAATGGCAGAACACCATTAATGTTTTAGAATCAGATGGGGACATTGACCTGGGCACCACGCGCATTAGGCGATGTTTTAGGGGTGTGGCATGTTTTGTTTTAGAGAACGGCTGAATTTCTATGGTTTTCTCGGTACCCTTATATGTATACCTCTTCATTTTAGGTTTTTCTTGTGGCATGGGGACTTCACAAAGGCTTTGTAGCATAATAGTTGTTTAATACGGGTATTATTTCTGACCAATTGTGCCCAACGTGTAAAGCTAGAGATGAATGACCCATTTATCTTTTTATTTTACTCTCCTTTTGCAAGGGCTAATTTGTTTGCTTAGTTCTCTGAGCTTTTCCATTGTGGCAGAGGTCAATTTCAAACTTTGCTCGAGTTTGTTTGGTTTGCTATCAGCTTGTTCAATGGTAAGTTTGATTGTGAATTCTTTTTAAGTTGGATATTTGTGGCTTTTTATTGTATCTGATACAGAAATGAGCTTCTTTTTATTTCTTCTAGTTGATATTGTGAGTTGGTTCTTAGTCAGGTCTCTCAGATTATATCCAGTCATTAGAGGTCAGGTATTGAGTCTAACATATCTCAACTTTGTCTTGGGCCTAAAGTTTTGAGTTGGGATCTCATGCCAACAAAACACATTTAAATACCCTACCAAAATCTGGAATTCGGATAAGCTCAATGCTTTGGCTGTGGGTAATGGTGTCAATGGACCGGTTTTGTATTGGACCCCGTTCAGTCCAAAATTAATTTGGACGGATTGGATGGACAAATAAGACATTAGATTGGACCAATCCGGTCCAAAATATTTATTAGATTGGATTGAGCCTGGTTTGTCTGTAACAAATTTATATTAGATTAAGCCAATATTTGGTCCATTAATATAAGATAAGAATATATGTGTCAATGGACCAGGTTTGGGTTGAAACCAATCTAAATCAAAATGAATTTGAACAGATTGGACGGTCCAGACATTGAATTGAACCGGTCCAATGGTCCAAAACATTCATTGGATTGGATTGAACCTGGTCCATTTATAATGGACACACATTGGACCGGATCAGATTGGACCAAATCCAGTCCAATTGGCACCCCTAGGTCTGTGCAGAAGGCCGTTGAACCAATGATAATGCCTTACATCAATGACAAAATACATGCAGACCACAGTGAGTGGTTGAATGGTTATGGGCCCCATATATTTTATGACTGATGTAAAATGTTACTATTGGTTCCACAGCTTGTTGAACAGTGGGACTATTATATCTGATACCACACATATCACCATGAGGCTGGGACCCACCATAAAGTGGTACCGCCATCTGTGAAATGTATGGGGTCAGATCATGTTGATAAGGTATTGGAACATATTTTGTTAGCGGGAGATGATAACTAGGGATTTATTTGAAGGGCATATTTTGTTGGAACATATTTTAGTATCAGGAATCCACTATGCCTCACAGAAGAATGAGAGATGATAAAGTAGGTTGTTATGGATTTTGTGTGTTTAGCAACAGGATTTTTTTTTTTAAGAGTCCAGATCTCCTGTCCACACAAACTTTGCCTATGTCTACCCACATAACATTGCAGTCACACATGGAGAACATCTCATCCTCTTACATAGTATTATGCAGGGGGAGATGTTCCCAATTCAAGAGGGTAGTGTGTTGTGGGTAGACGTGGGCAGGAGATCCGGAGTCTTTTTTTAATGGCTGCAAGTAGGGATGTCAATTGGACTGGATTTGGTCCAATCCGGTCCAGTCCAATGTGAGTCAATTATAAATGGTCCAGGTTCAATCCAATCCAATGAATATTTTGGACTGGTCCAATTCAATGTCTGGACCATCCAATCTGTTCAAATTCGTTTTGATTTAGATTGATTTCAACCCAGATCTGGTCCATTAACACCCATGTTTCTTATTTTATATCAATGGACTAGATATTGACTTAATCCAATCCAATAAAAATTTATTACAGACAAACCAGGTCTAATCCAACATGTCTTATTGGTCCATCCAAATTCATTTTGGACTGGGCGGAGTCCAATCCAAAACCGGTCCATTGGCACCCTTAGCTGTAAGTGGGCTTTTAGGACTGGTGAAGGACAGTGTTGAATTGGAATTTAGAGCTATTTTGCAGGTCTTATGCTTTGCTAAAGATCAAACTATTCCGTGTTTTCGTTTGGACACTTTTTATGATATTAGAGCTAGGTTTAAGTTTTGTCGTTGTTGTTTGAGTATATCACGTTTGTATATGTTCCTAATTTCCTAGATCCTCTAATACTGTGTTGCTTCCCAAGAGGCCCGAGAGATTTGGTGGTCGGTAGAACAGTATGCCCCTCCGCCCACTTGGCTGGAAGCCTGGAACAATATATATGAATTTATAGTTAATATAGGGGGTGTTCAACAACACCAACAACATGGTTGGTTTCAGGTTAGCAAAAACAATTATTTTTTATTTTCAAAAACCAAAACAGGTTGTCGAATACCACATTGGTTGTTTATTGGACTATCAAACAAGATAAGTATTGATTGATTGCACCTTGCAAGAATAAAGTACCGAAAGTATTAAACTTTGTAAGCATCTCTTCAGATTCCCTAGAGCCTAGAATGCTCCTCCAAGTATTGATTGATATTTCTGCGTGAGCAAAAAATCACGTTCTTGCACCCAAAAGAATGTAACTGCCTAACTCCACAGTTACAAAGCATATACGGAGAGAAACAAATAGGTGGTACCAACGCGTTAAACCCAAACTTTGATCCACGCGTCTCAAAACCCATAAGCATGTATTGACCACAACCAGAGAGCATGAAAACCACCCTCCATGCGCCTCCAGTTGCAGTATACTATCTATGCCTTCATTCTTCTTGAACAGACAAAGCCTACGATATGGAACAAAGTTGCATTTGAATGCGATGCAAATCAAGAACCAATATAAATTTTACATCGGTTTTGAATGTGTTTGAAAAGAGGATGTAATTATTATCAACATAAAACTACACTTTGGTTCAGTTTTGAATAGTATAATTTTACGTTGATAATCGATTATCAACTCTGAAGTTTTACATCAATCATCGATATAAAAACTACATGAATTTTATCGATGTAAAACTTTACACTCCACCCATCACTATTTTCAAAAAAGTAACAATCACTTTCTGGTTCAGTATTTACACTGATTCCAAACGCAGCGTTAAGGACATCAGCAACCAATGCTCTCTAACATTTTAGCAATGGAAAAGGACATCACTCTAGGCAACCATACAATCAAGTAGAAAATATTTACCTTCCTACAAAAGTTTCCACAGTTGCAAGAATGTACATTTCCAGTTATTGCCTTAATTGAAAAATATTAGTTACATCATGGCTCTCAGGGTAACAATGTGAAGACCTAAATTACCCACTTATACCGCAGAACAAGGCTGACAAGACAAACATGTGAAACTGAGTATCTTGAGGTCTTGAAGTCCTCTTGGGCCATAAAATCATCCCTTGGATACCCTCTGTTAACGTATTGAATAATATTTGCAATAGAAAATATTTAACTACAAATCAAAGTAGAAACAGTGTTTTAAAAGTGAGAAGCACAAACTTGAGTGCACAAGGTTCCCAGAGCCTGGGAGGCAAGGCGAGGCATGATATTGAATGAAGTGGGGGCCAGCATTTGAAAAATGAAAAAAAAAAACCTTAGTAAACAAACATATGCAAAGCTAAATTCTTTTAGAAAACAATTACAACAAACGTATTAGTTGGGTACAGAAAGGTGTTACTAAGACAAATTTGTAGCCTTAGTTGAAGTCCTATGTAGGCTAAACAGTTTAAGTTTTAAGCATAAGAGCAGCCACAGTGAATGAGAATCCCGCCAATGTGGGGTCTGGGGAGGGATAGATGTACGCAGACTTACCCCTGCACATACAGAGAGGGGTAATTTAACATAAGTTTTAATATGCAAAATATAGTAAATTACCTATTAGCATCAAATTCAAGATTAATTGCACCTGGGTGTGTACAATTGCGCCTGGATTCAGACAAGATGCATGTGCAAAATATAGTAAATTACCTATTAGCATCGAATTCAAGATTAATTGCACCTGGGTGTGTACAATTGCGCCTGGATTCAGACAAGATGCATGTGCACCCCATAGAATGAATGAGCCTTACCTTTGAGCCTAACCCTGACTAGAGAAGCAGGGTTTGATTCTATAATGTTGCATATGGTCCAATGTGCAACCACGATAAACCTCAGGGTTACAGGAGCAACAAATTTAGAGGGGGAGGGGGTTTTAAACGGATCATGAGGTAAGACTTACAAATTACAATGCTTGATGCCCTAGAAGTGAAAGTAGAATCAAGACAGTCAAGTGTGAAGATAGTTGGCAGCCATCATCAACTCTAACGACAATTCAGGCTCAATGTGGAACTCAGTCTCCTTTCCACTGCCAACAAAGTAACATGACAGTATGAGAAGAAAATTCCAAGTTCATAAAGATAGCCGGGGGGGGGGGGGGATAAAAGAAAATAATGATACTTCTCATACTCATCATAGAATTGCCACCACAATTAAGCAATGTTTCTTTCCAAAATTAACATTTTCAACTTGACAAATGAAAATGCCAATAGTTCAGTTAAATGGTCAGAAACTTACATTAGGTATGATAGTGATGTTTCTATATTAGGGCTTTAAGATACTTATACAGAAAAAAACATAATATTTATTGGTCTGTGTAAGTTCCACTGTGAATCTAAGCTTCACCAATATATATCATATATTACACAAGCTTAATCAACAAGAATTCTTTTGCTCTCTCTCTCTCTCTCTCCCCCTCCCTACCTGGTTTTCTGGATTGGTGCTTTTCCCGTTTTTATATATAAATGGAGGTTAGATAGCCAGTGTACATGCTGCAGGGTTGAAGCATACTGATGTGTACACTACCCTTTGACCCATCAAACATACACATCAAATGACTTGAGCAACTCACATGATTTCATGTTTTACTTTACCTTCAAAGGAAAAAAGGTTGTTCGTATGCTTCAGAGTCAGTGTATCTGATGCATAATTGCAAAGAAATACTGACAGATCTTATCCAATATAGTAGTACTTATCTATGGGAAGATGACCCTCTCCATGCTGGGTTTCAGCAAAACTACCTCTGGAGCCAAAAACCCTCGTTATAAAGAAGCTTATTCTTAGTTCCATACTTTACCTTTCAAAAAAGTAAAATAAAGAAGCTTACCCTCTCTACATCGAAGTAGCTACTCTCCCAAAATTGCTAATTGTGCTCATTTGGAACAAAGTTTCTTCAAAGAAACATTGATTCTAACAATAAATCAAATAATGAGCATCAGTGCCAACTGGTAACATCCCTGGTTCCTTCATGTTTTCACATTCCTTGGCTTTCTCACATTTGGCATTGGAATTGAGACAGCAGATAGGGTTTCTTTTCTTCCTTTTGTGTTCATTTTTCTATTATTACCACCTTCCTCTTTTTCTTTCTTTTTTTTTTCTTCGGGGGGTAACAATTTATGATAAATTTATTGAAAATGAAAAAAAGAAGAAAAATAAATCAAATTCAAAACTAAAGTAAAAAAAAAAGAACTCATAGGCAATGTCATTCCACAAAATAGCATAGTTTCTAAGTAACTACTCTCCATAAAATCATTTGCTATGGCATTAGTCTTTCTAGAAATTACTTGCAATAAGACAATAATGAAAAAAAGAAGAAAAATAAATCAAATTCAAAACTAAAGTAAAAAAAAAAGGAACTCATAGGCAATGTCATTCCACAAAATAGCATAGTTTCTAAGTAACTACTCTCCATAAAATCATTTGCTATGGCATTAGTCTTTCTAGAAATTACTTGCAATAAGACAATAAAGCATAGATGCTGAGGCACCAGCTTCTGTAACATAATGCAATATTTCTATAGAGCTCCCCTCAACTTCATGAAACCATCAACTAATCTTCATAGCTGGCTCATGATACTTCAATAGCCTTCTTGCAGGAATATTATCTTCGTATAGACCAACAGATAAATAACACTTCCCAATATGTCAAACTTAGAAATGGGTTCTTAGGATCTTCACACCTTTGCATTCTATCATCATGAAGGAGTTTGTTAACCTTCTCTGCATCCCAGAGATCACAATAAGCAGGTGTCTATCACCCTTTTAGGACCTGATACCTTATACATCCTTGGTGTCTTTTCACCTTTAGGGAATGATAGTAATCCCCAAAGTATTATTAGATATTAAGTAATACTAATGCTTTGCCATTCTCAGTGTAGGTCTCTCAAGACCTCACACCTTATACCACTTCAATTCTTTTCACCTTTAGAAAAATGGTAGTGATCCCCCCAAACTACTAATACATCTCAAGAAAAATTGATATCTACCATCCTCAGTGTAGGTCTAAATGATCCTTTGGTCCTCTTGGGTTTGAGCTTTCATTTAGGGGTGAGTTCGAGTTCTGAGGTGCTCAAGACACATAGAGTGCTTTTATGTAACTCTTATCAATAATATATATATATATATATATATATATATATATATATATATATATATAGATAGATAGATAGAGAGAGAGAGAGAGAGAGAGTGCTTTTATGTTTGTTCTATGCTCCTCTGATCTTCCACAGAAGTGGTAAACCAAAATGGCCAGCTGATTGATAGAAACTACCCACACAACCGACTTTATTATCTTAACACAAGTATCCCAAATCTATCACATTCACCCATTTCCCCTTCCAGCACAAAATTTCAACTTACCATATATTGGAATCTGATTTCCAGTACTCTAGTTATAGCTTCACCTATATACTGTTTGGCAAAATTACTTTCCCCAACTGAATTAAAGAGGATTTAACAAATCTTATCATTCACCAAGCATTTTAGTCTCTCTTCATTTCTGACGTTGCGTTTCTCCAATGGCTAAGTCATAGATTTGGGTGTCCTCAATTTTAATAATGAATACTAACGACGCCGTGAAATCAATACTCTTTGCAAACCATTAAAAGTAAAAATTAAAAAAAAAGGAGGGCGAAGAGTCATATTATAAAAATCAGATATCATTTCTCAAATTGCTTTTCTCCAATGACCAAGTCATGGATTTGGATGTCCTCAGTTTTAATGAATACCATCGCGGCGAAATCAATACTTATGTTCTTTCTTGCAATTTGCAAACCACAAAACGGAAATAGAAAACGAAAATCACAAAAAAGAAAGACCAGAAAAAAAGAGGGCGAGGAACCAAATTACCCAAATCAGATATCATTTCCTCATCGCGTCAAAAAGAAACGGGAGCAAGAAACGAATATATCATCTTCCCAATGAGAAAAACGAAAAAATAAACTAAATATATAAAATAAATAATACAGAGAGAGATCGATACCTGGCAAATTGCAAAGACCAGTAGAAATACTGGCAGATCTTCTCCAATATAATAGTACTTATCTCCGGGAAGGTAACTTCTCCATGCTGGGTTTCAGCGAAACTACCTGCCCAACCGAAAACCCTTGTTACAAAAACAAGCCCTACTCGGAACTCACAACGCTTCCCATATGATCATAAACGCCATCAATTATACATGAGAGGGAGAGGGAGAGAGAGAGAGAGGAGGAGGAGGAGGGAGAGAAAAAGAGAGACCTGGAGAAGTAAGCATGTTCCGAATAGTCTGCGAAACCATGGCGGCTTTCTTATCGATGACGAACTCGAAACCCTCGGCGCTGATCAATTTCACTGTTTCTTCCTTCTTCATTTTCCCAACCAACGACCACGAATCTCTCTACTCTGATAAAACCGACAGAAGGGGAAATGAAAATGAACGAACTAGCATCAACCCAACAGAATAAAAATCTCCGAATTCCTGACACTTCTAACTTTCTAAGCAACCCAAATGTACTTTTCCTGCCTTGCCAGATGCCAATTGACAGCTAACGAGCCTGGGAACGTTTTTGCAAACTGCAAGGGTAAAATCGTCAAGACGTTTAACTTTGATTGGACAGGGCCGGACCTTGGGCCACAAGGAATCAATTTATCTCCGTCCCAACGGGGGCGGGTTCGTGGCGGGGATCATATTCCCCGTCCCCGACCCGATTTTCAAATTAATCCCATTCTCGTCGCCGAATCGGTTGGGAGAAAATTTCTCCTCCATCCCTTTATATTTTACGCGATAGGTTTTTGGCGGGAATTTGAATTTCCAAAATTTTTTAGATAAAAATATTTTTTTTAAATAAATAAAAAATTTAAATTATAAATAATGTTTTGAATATATCTTGATGTATAGAAGTAATATAATAATACATATTTAAAATAAATAACATTTAATATATATATATATATAATCGGGATTAGGATGGGGCAAGGACGTTAATCCCTATCCCTGATCCGATTCTAATCAAGAATTCCTATTAATCCCTGCCCCCATCCCCGCCCCATCAAAATAATCCCGATGGAGTCGGGGAAGTCGAATCCCCTCGAGGATGGGGAAAATTGCCATCCCTAGTCCAATAGATCAATGTGGGAGGCAAAACTTGAAAAACACGTTCTAGCAATAAGTCATTTGGTCAAGTTGCAAATCCAACCACCACTCCAAATCTACATCACTTTCTACCCCATCACCATGTACTACAAAAATGATGATCACCAAAATGTATCACATCTCATTTCTTCTTCTATAGCATCACCATCCTCTTCCTTTATCAAAGTGAAAGACAAAAGAGGGTGAACCATTGAGGGAGTATAAGTAGTTGTAGAGAGAGGGAAAGAAAAAGGGTTTAAATGTGATGATTTCCTTCTCAAGTGGGCACACTCCAAATTGATAAATACTTTTACCTTATGTTGAATTTCACTAGGATTTGTAGTAGGGTGTGTAGTAGTGGATTTCGACTCACCATATACATGGTGGGATTCATGATAGAAAACACTAGTGGAAAAAGCTAATAGCTAGGGGCAACACCCACCCCATATCTTTTGCAATCCCATTCTTTAATATTTCTTTGTGAAGCCAGTAGAATCATGATGTCATAGCACAGTAAATGAAACGTAGCTAACATTTGATAGAACCAGAGGCATATAGAAGAGTACGAATGAAACACAAGTATAAAGGAATACGAATGAAAACCCGTTTCTACTAAACAGGCTCTCCTGAGGTTCCTCAGGAGTTCTCTCTTGTTTGAAACACAAGGTGTTTTGATACAAGTTTTTTCCCAGTTTTCTTTGGAGCTGGTTTTGTTTTCAACTGGCCTGTACGTGATGATGGAGCAGCCGCGGGTGGGAGGTGAACCCTCTCTCCTGGAGATACCGGATGAAGGAGGTAGCATTCATGAGGAAATTAGTTATGATATTGTTGTCCCAGATATTGTAGAAGGAAGGATGTGGGTTTGTGGTGCTACTGCTCGTGAGGAAGACTATTAACGGGAAGGGCTTGGAAGCGATGCTAACTCAGGCTTAGAGTTCTGTAGCACCTATTAACCCTAGTATGACCATAGTGTGAGCATTGACAAAGTGGACATGTCTTACTACTACATCTGGGTTCAAATCCATAGGTTGCCCTTACGACAGATGATAGAAAGTATGGCCGGGAATTTGGAGGGGTGATAAGAGAAGTGGTTACAGTCCATAAAGCAGGTAAGAATGAAAGGTGGAAAAACTTCATGTGGGTGAGAGTTAAAATGCATATACATAGTTCTTTAAAGTGTGGTTATAAATTGATAAGGCAAGGAAAAGAAGCTCTGTGGATTGATTTCAGATTTGAAAGACTCCCAAAGTTTTGTTATACTTGTGGGCTACTCGGACATGATCTGAAGAGTTGTAGCATAAATGAGAATCAAGGAGAAGGAAGTCAGGCTGAGGAAATAGATGGTGAGGCAGAGATGTCGAGGGTGTATATACAAGGTAAGTGGGGACCCTGGTGAGTCGAGGAAACCAGGCGTGCAGTCATGATAGTAAAAAAACAATTATGGAAAAATAGGGTTCAATAGACAACCGGAGGTAGAAAATAGGCAGTTGAGGAAGAAGGAGAATGGTGGAAGGAGGTGGGGCCTAGTGACGGTTTCAAGGTAACGGTTCCTGCCATGAAGGGCTGAGTGTAGGAGTCAGTTACAAAAGGCAAGGAATTTCACCGAAGTACGACTGATACGATCCCAATAATGGATGAGGGCTAAAGAGAATCAAATTCTGTTAAGATCGTGGTTAACGGCAAGGTGGATGAATTGTCATCCCAATTCCCTAACCTATTGGCTAATAAAGAAGGTGGGGGACCCATGATACATATTTACTCACCCATAATAAATCAGTTTTATGGGGCTAGAACAGGAATGAACTTAGAGGGTCAGAAATTTACACAGATCAAGAATCCTAAGAAAAGGACTTGGGCAGAGGAGGACCATAGGCAACCAAATCAAAAATAGAGGAAGGTGCATATCTTAAAATATGGAGCTGGCCCTAGTAATAGGGTAATTAGAAAGTTTCATTGTATAGGGCAGTGACAAAAGGCAAGAATCACAAGCAGTGGAGAGCAGGCTATCGGTGAGAGCAATAAGGAGCTTCAGGAAGAAAGCAACAATAATGACCCTCATAACACTATGGGTAAGGCAATCTAGGTTGGTGTCTCGGGTTGCCAACTCAAATGAGGTTAATGAGTTGGAACTGTTAAGGGATAGGGCATCCCCGAACAATTCGTGTCCTCAGAATTTATCAACCCACGGTAGTTTTCTTGATGGAAACAACAATACAGACCAAAAGGGTAACCTGATTTTTGGATTTTGTAGCAGTTGACCCTGACGGCTTGAAAGAAGGATTGATTCTGACATGGAAACTGGAGTTGAAGTGCTTTTAATCCACAAGTCAGAGAGGCTTATACACACTCTGATGAAATGGGAAGGAGAGGATAGCAACCGGAATTTCATTGCTGTTTGTGGTGACCCGGTAATGGAGAGACGCTATGAGGTGTGGGACACTTTGAGATTCATAGCAAACATGATGACAAATCTGTGGCTTCTGTTGGGTGATTTTAATGAGGTCGGTAACTTGGGGAGAAAGTGGGTGGTTAGCTAAGGCTTGAGAGGCAAATGAAGGAGTTCAATGAAGTAATTAGAGACTATTGTTTAGTAGATCTCGGTTGGTAGGGACCAAAGTTCACATGGTCCAACAATTGATAGGGGGAGAGAACATCAAAGAAAGGCTACATAGGGGTTTAGCATCGATTGGGTGGAGCTCTAGGTACAGTCAAGCTGTGGTAATTCATGATGTATTCATGGAATCTAATCACTGCCCCATATTGTAAACTATAAACCACATCATGGAAAGGGGAAGTGGCCTTTAAGATTTTAATCAATGTGGCTTTCACACACTCGGTGCAAAGAGGTGGTTACAGATAGATGGACCACTAATGTTTCCATTATGATGCAGGCAATGGAACAAATAAATCAAAAATTAAAAAGATGTACTGGAGCTCTGAGAAAATGGAATACCTTTGGATTAATTCATGATAGAGTAGAAACAGCAAGAAGTCAACTACTTGACCGTATCACTAATTGCGGTAATCTAGGAGAAGAAATTGAGCTTAAGAAGCAGTTGGAATTGGAGTTGAAAAGAGAGGAGGAATTCTGGAGCTAGAAATCAAGGGTGGATTGGCTTTAAAAGGGAGACCATAATGCCAGGTTTTTTTTTTCATCAAACCAAAATCATTAGGAGACAAAGGAGCATAATTCTGAGATTAAAGAGTAGTGATGGTGTTTGGTTAATGAAGGAGTGTGACATTCAAAGAAAAATCATTCAACACTTCCCTCAGTTATATAAATCTTCAAACCCAGCTCTGATGACACTCTGTTTCCGAACATTCAAGAGAGAGTCCTTGTTGAGCTAAAGAAGAACCTGACCAACCACTTTCAGTTGAAGAAGTAACAACTGCTTTCTTTCAAATCGGCCCTCACAACTCTCCTGATCCCATGGATGGCCCAATCATTTTCTTTCAGAAATTCTGGGATGTCTTAGGGTTAGAGGTTACTTGAGCAGTGCAGCATTGCTTTTAATCCTCTTAGGTACCTGGTTCTTTTAATTTTACTCACATCATTTTGATCCCTAAAAGTAGTTCTCCATCTTCTATAAATGACTTCAGATCTATTAGTTTAACTAACACTATCTATAAGGCCTTAGCTAAATGCATAGTGAATCAACTAAAACCTTGCATGCATTTACTTGTTGATAATTATCAAAATGCATTTATCCATGATTGGTCTGTTTCTGATAGTGTTATGATTTCTCATGAGGTTTTTCATTTTTTGAAGACTAAGAGAAAACTTTCCCATTGTTATATAGCCATTAAGATTGACATGAACAAGGCCTATGATAGATTAGAATGGGATTTTTTTATAACAATTTTGAAGATTCTTGGCCTTCCTAAACAACTTCTTGATCTCTTTTACAATTGTATTTCTTCAGTATAGTATTTGGTTTTAACAAATGGTGGTAAGAAGGGCAGTCATTCCAAAGAGGGATCTTAGACAGAGAGATCCTTTATCTCCCTACCTTTTTATTCTGACTATGAAATTCCTATCATCTGAAATAACTAAAGCTGTGAGGTTGGAAAAATCCAAAGAATTAAAATTCAAAGAACGGCTCCTATGGTCACACACCTGTTTTTTGCTGATGATATATTGATTTTTTTGCAAAGCTGACTTAGCCAACAGTCCAAAGGTGAAGTAAATCTTGGACAACTTCTGTGCTATGTCCGGTCAGGTCATTAACAACTGCAAGTCAAACATTACTTTTAGTAGAAAACACCCTTGCTCGATTTTGGAGAATCGTATCAAGAATTCTGCATATTCTAGAGATGCAAGGTGGAGACAAGTATTTGGGAAACTCAACATTAAATTCTAAAAAGTAAATGTGCAACTATCAATTTTCTAAAAGATAAAATCTCTTCAAAACTTCAAAGGTGGAAAAATGAAAGTTTAAACCAGGCAAGGAAGGAGGTATTAGTGAAGGTTGTAGTGACAACAATTCCAACCTATGTGATGTCCCATTTCAAGCTCCCAAAGGTTTTATGTAAGAAAATGGATGCTAAATCTACAGGCTTTCTTTGGAGAAGAATAATGAAGAGAAAAAAAATGATGGGTGAGTTGGAGAAAAATGTGTACAACAAAAAGCAGTGGGGGTTTTGGTTTTAGGCACCTGAATAGCTTTAATGATGCTCCTCTACTCACAAAGAATGCCTAGAGGCTTATAACAGAAGAAGATTCTCTTTGGGTTAATTTGATGAAGGACATTTATTTCCCCGAATCTTCTCCCTTGGATGAAGTTGGTAGGGCTAATGCCTCGTGAGGATGGAGGAGCATGTTACAAGGACTAGGATTGTTAAAAGATGGCATTATTTGGTAGGTTGGGAATGACGTGAGTACAAGTATCTGGGAGGATCCATGGATCCTAGGGTGCAAAAAATTTAAAATTCAATCTTCACGCCCAAGTGACTATAATTTACAATCTGTAAGTGAGCTGATAATCCTGTCCTCCAAAAGATGGAACATCAATCATATGAGGACCATCTTCACTAATGAGCAAGTGAATGCAATATTATTAATCCCCCTTCCTTGGACTGATGTGGAAGATAAAATGGTTTGGGCATTTCATAAAGAGGGGATTTACACTGTTAAGTTGGGCTACCATAGAGCTTGGATGTTGAATCAAGAGAGAAGTAAATCAGACTTCTAAATTTGATAAGAAACTTGATTAAAAAAGTAAGAAGTGAGAAAGGAAGAAGAAAACAACAGAATAGAAGGGGATGGAGAAGAAGAAGAGGGTTCGATAATCACCTCTCTCCCCTCACTAAACCTTTTATTAATTTTCACTTATGTGGTTAATTACAAATCAGCCCTTAAGTGGTGCATCCAGCTAAGCATAATAACGTAAAAAAAGTTAAACAGGCCCATAAAATAGGTCCATTAGCATACAAAATAAATAACTTACTACTGAAACATGAAATAGACACTAAAGACCATTTGACCCAATCTCTCTAAACTCCCCCTCAAACTAATCATAGATGTCAATTATGCCCAACTTGCTTATATAGTGTGTTAGCTTCCCTTTTGGAACACTTTTGGTTAAGATATCAACCAACTACTCTTCTAAAGAAATAAATGGCAATCAAACCTCTCCTAAAGCAACTATTTCACGTATAAAATGTCTATCAACCTCTATGCTTAGTTTTGTCATGTTGAACAGGATTATGTGCAATGTTGATAGTAACATAATTGTCACAATAAAGAATCATTGGCTTTTCATAGTCAACACCCAACTCTTCCAGAAGTGATCTCAACCATAGTAATTCCAATACTCCATGCGCCATTGCCCTGTATTTTGCTTCAGCTAAGGATTTGACTACTACAAACTGTTTCTTACTCCTCCATGAGACAATGTTTCTTGCCACTAAAGTACAATATCTTGTTGTGGATCTCCTATCATCAATACATGCAACCCAATCAACATTAGTGTATGCTTCCAACTTCGTATATCCATGTTTGGCAAACAAAATACATTTCCTTGAAGAACCTTTCAAATAACACAAAACTCTTTTTACAACAGCTAAATGGTGTTTCTGGAAAATGCATAAATTAACTAATAACACTCATTGTATAGAAAATATTGGGCCGAGTCATACAGAGATATAACAACTTCCCAAGAAGTCTCTGAAACATTCTCCTATTAGGAAAAAGTTCACCATCAGTGGCAAAGAGCTTATGATTGGGATCTCTAGGGGTGGAAGCTGGTTTAGCACTAAGTTTACCAATCTTTGCAAGGAGGTCAAGAACATACTTGCGTTGAGAAATGAAGATACCATCATTGGACCTAACAACTTCAATTCTCAAGAAATATCTAAGATCCCCCAAATCCTTGATTTCAAATTCGGAGTTAAGAAATCTTTTGAACTTACTCGCTTCCTGGGTGTCATTACCCATAACCACAATATCATCAATATAAACAATCAGAAAAGTCACTAAAGAGTTACTTCTTTTCATAAACAAAGTATGGCTAGATTGGGTTTGTGTGTAACCAAAGGATACGAGATCAACTTTGAATCTCTCAAACTAGTCTTGAGGAGACTATTTGAGACCATAACTAGATTTCTGTAATTTACACACATTCCCTTGCATTTCCTTTCCATACACCCCTAGAGGTAAAGACATATAAACCTTTTCATTGAGGTTTCCATTCAAAAAGGCATTTTTAACATCAAACTAGTGAAGGGGGGCCAATCAAAAGCAGTAGTTAGAGACAACAAAACTCGAACTGGAGTCATCTTGGCCACAAGAGCAAAGGTCTCAAGGTAGTTAATACCATACATCTGAGTGTAGCCTTTAGCAACCAATCGAGCCTTAAACCTTCAAATAGTATCATCAGAATGGTGAACACCCATTTACAACTCACTAGTTCCTTCACTTCAAACAAATCCACAATATCCCAAGTATGGTTCTTATGCAAAGCATCAAGTTCAGTCACCATAACATCCCTCCATTCAGTTTGGATAGGGCTTCTAGTATAGACATAGGAATCACATGGGTAGAAACAAAGGCAAGAAAAGAGTAATATGTAGGGGATAGAATGCTATAGGACATGTGTTTGGATATACAATGTGTTGTACACTTCTACTTGCCTTTTCAAAGGGTAATAGGAAGGTCAAGGTCTGAGAAGGTAGGTGGGTTAGAGAAGGGCTGACTTGTTACCTCAGTAATGAAGGGATGTGGAAAAGGCTCTACGGAAGGAATGGAAACAACTTGCCCATGCCTGAATATTTGTTGTTGGTACCACCTTTGGAGTATAGGATGTGAAAGAAATGTAAGAGGATGAGCTAGAGGAGAAGGGGAAGCAAGAACATGTGGTGGAGACACAATGGAAGGGGAGGCATCAAAAGAAGATGACTCAATAGGGGACTTAAAAGGAACTAAAAAAGAAATAGTTGGAGACATAGCAAATGACTCCTCCCCTCAGGAGAAATACCAAAGAAAGGAATGGACTCATCAAATGTGATATCCTAGAAATAAAGTGGGTGTCACAAGCCGGATCAAAACAACAATATCCATTTTGTGTGGAGGCATATACAAGAAAGACACACTTATGTGCCTTAGGCTCAAATTTATGTCTTTGATGATTATGAACATGTACATAGAAAAGTGCACTCAAAGACTCGTTGAGGAAGAGAAAAGATATCTTCATCCGGAAAGAGTAGGCTAAACGGGGTTTTGAAACCCAAAACCCAAGAAGGCATATGGTTAATTAAGAAAGTGGCAGTAAGGACAACATCCCCCAAAAATTTTATAGGAACTTGATATGCAAAAAGGAGGCATCGAGCAACCTCAACCACATGGTGGTTCTTTCTTTTAGCCACTCCATTTTATTGTGGAATGTAGGAACAAGAATTCTGATGAATAACCCCAAAGGTCTCAAAGTAGGATGAAAGATTCTTCTCAAAATATTCCTTAGCATTATCATATAAGAATATTTTGGTCCATGTATTAAATTGGGTTAGGATAAGCTCATGAATTTTTTTCACAATGGTTGGTACTTCATCCCAAGATCTCATGAGATAAATCCAAGTATGGCGAGAATAATCATATCAACAAAGAAGATAAAATATATGTAACCCCCGATAGTAAGCAAATGATATGGCCCCCATACGTCAGAGTACACAATATGAAAAGGAGAAATGAATCTTTTTTTGCTTACTGAATAAGATTGTCTACAATGCTTTGAAAATTCACAAGACTCATAATGAAGACTCAATAAAGGCACTCCCTTAAACATATCGGGAAATAAATGACTCAAGGCTGAAAAGGCAAATGACCAAACCGTAAATGACATAACATGATTCTATCAATAGACTCTGAAACAATAGACTCCAAAGCTACTCCATTAGGTGGTCCAAGACTCTTATTAGGTGTGTTCAACAAGTATATTCCATTCGCCTTATGGCTACTGCCAATCGTCTTTTGAGACTTTAGGTCCTAAAAAACACAATGGATAGGAAAAAAAAGGTCTTGATATCTCCTTTGCCAAAGATGGGAGCAAGAAACCCATTAGTAAGATATATCTTCTCTCTACTAGAGATGAGCTAATAGGAACAAAAAGGGTAAGATGCTACTAGAAGGGTAAGATTCTATTACAAGGGATTTTATGATTACCCAAAATAGAAGCATGATTTCCAGAAGCATGAGTACCTGAGTGAGCATATGTAAATGATGAAGTGCTACTAGAAGGGTAAGATGCTATTACAGTAGTTTCCAAATGATTCAGTAAACTCCCATACTTCTCAAACTTTGCCTTTGTTGTTGCCAACTACTCCATACTTGACTTTTCTTCACTCTCCCTATTCCCTCCTTTAAGTACTGTGACAATATTAGCAGTCTTGGGCTTTCTTGTCTGACCATTTCTTCTTAAAATTGTTTTTATTGCTATTATTGTTGTTATTTCGAAACCTGTCTAAGAGAAGATCAGGATGGAGTTTCCAATAGGTGTCCTTAGCATGCCTTGGTTTCTTGTAGTATTCACATATTACTACTTTCTTCTTAGTTGAACCTTTCGGCTTTATTCCACATATGCAAAATGTTCTATAGGTGGACTCTATAACTGCACCTGTTGCCTACTCTCTTCACTGCTTACCATAGCATATGCCTGAGCAAGAGTGATCTCATCCTTCGCCAGAATACTCTGTCTAGTAATGTTAAACTCAGGGTTGAGTCCTGTAAGAAACTCAAGCACCCTGTTTCGTTCCACCAGTTTCCTAAAAGTCTTTGCATCATTAGTACTCTCCCAAACAACTGTCTCCATAACATCAATTTTCTGACATAGTGATTTTAGTATTGAATAGTAGATTTCTACATTATTCTCCCCTTATATCAGATTTTTCACATCACTTTTTAGCTTATAGACTCTTGCCACATTCAACTTCTATGAATATGTTTCCGTAACACTGTCCCAAATTTCCTTGGTCGAAGACATCCAGAGATAATGTTGACTTATATGGGGTTGCATAGAGTTAACCAACCATCCAATAACAGTGTAGTTCTCCTGCATCCATTTCTCATATGTAGGGTCTGTCTCTGCGAGTTTCACCTTACTACCTATGAAATATCTTAGTTTACCTATACTACAAACATGAATCCGTATAGACTATGCCTAGGCTAGATAATTGGTGCTATCTAGCTTGATTGTGGTCACTCCAGTCAAAAAGGAATTTACTGGGCTAACCTTGGATACCAGCATCTGCTTCAATTCACTTTTGGAATGCTCCATTGATCAAACAAAAATAAAAAAACAGTTTTTCAGTATATATAAACTTAATTGAGGTCAATACAGTACCTGGAGACTTGAAAACTAGGGTTTCACTATACTTGGCTGTCAGGGAGGAAGAGAAAAGAGGTAGCCACTCCTACCAGAGCTTCCAAACCACTTACAAGTCTTAGCCGCACACTTCTAGAGATCAAACTACATCTCCCAAGTCCTAAGCACCACACCCAAATATTCTCCTTGACCTGTAACTTGAAAGCTCCCTAGTCGGCTAGGGTTTTGGACAGAAAATTACAACTCCACTTCTTGGCAATTTTCAACTAGATTCTAACTCTCCAAACCCTCTACCAATTAGGCAAATATATGCTTTGATCTATCAAGAACTTATCTCTCCATGCACACTCCTAATCGAAGGGCGTATGGGAAAAAGGAAAGAAAAAAATAGGGAAAATATGCTCTAATACCAAGAAGTAAATCTAACTTCTAAATCTATTAAGAAATTTGATTAAAGAAGTAAGAAGTGAGAAAGGGAGAAGAAAACAACAGAATAAAAGAAGGGGATGGAGAAGAAGAAGAGGGTTCGATAATCACCTCTCTTCCCTCACTAAACCATTTATTAATCTTCACTTATGAGGTTAATTACAAATTAACCCTTAAGTGGTGTGTCCGACTAAGCATAAACTTAAAATAACTCAAAAGAAGTTAATAGGCCCATTAGAACACAAAATAAATAACCTACTACTGAAACATAAAATAGACACTAGGGACCATTCGGCCTAGTCTCTCTACAAGGAGGATCAACAAGATGTGCTTTTTATGATGATTAACCTTGATCTTTTATAATGTTAACCAAATTGTTTTTGTTTTTTATTTTATTTAAAAAAATAAAAGTAAAATAATTAAACTTTATAATCCTATTAGAAAAGATTCAAACATATTTTTAAAAATATTAATATATAGATGTATGTGTACATATATACATATATATTAGTGGGGATCCCATAGGGCAGGGAGTGCACTCCCCGTCCCCGCTAATGGGGATGAAAATTTTCCCATCCCCGTCTCCATGGGGGGAAAATCATCTCCCATCCCCACTCCATTCGAGGCAGATTCCCACGGGGATCAAGGAAATGGAGGAAATTGCCATCCCTAAATGTAAACCTAGTTTGCCAAAGATGCCAAGATCCCTCTGAATCCATATAACATGTTTTATTACGTTGTTAGCTTGCTCAAGCAATTTGGTTCGCTACTCCTTTGGGTATCTGAACAAATCTTTTGGGTTCTATTTCTATCTCCGATTGGACCGAAAGCTGGTTCGAAGGGATCCCTGATAATCAAGAATTTAATAGAGAGCACAATGCCCTCAAAGTAGTGATCTATTGGCAGCTCTGGTTGGCCCGTAATGAATTTTTGTTTAACAATGTGTCTTGGGAGCCAGGAAATGTTCTATCAAGGAGTATTGCGCTCTGAAAAGAAACCCAAGAGCTGAAGACCAACCTTAGTTCTTCTACAAGAGGGTCAAAGCAAGCTGCAAGTACCTGGATACCTCCTCAACATGGCAATATTAAAGTCGATTGTGATGCCTCCTATATCCCCTCGTCAAAATCTTGCAGGTCTAGGGGAGGTATTCCAAGATGAGAAAGGTGCTCTCTTAAAAGTTGTGGGACATAAGGTAAGTTGCCTCTCAATTGAAGATGTAGAGAACAAGGCTTTGAGGCTAAAAGATGGGGAGATACCAGTTTTGTAGTGGAGCTCGATGAAGTGGGGGTTCGGCGCGTCATTAATTGGAACCTTTATGTGAGATTATTTAACAGAGTCATTGTTGAAGATATATGTAAGCTTCTTGGTTATGAGCCTAGACTTGATTGGCGATTCTCTTACATTACTAGAATTGCCAAGATACTGTTGCAACTTGCAAAGAAGGTTTTACAAAACTTCTCTTTTGTTTGTAACTGGTCTTCATGGCTATTAAGGGGGCATTCTTTTTTTTTTTGGATTTGAGAGGGAGAAAGTAGGTCAATGGGATTTTGGTTCCCATTGACCAAGAATCTCATGTTCTTTTTCCAGATTTATGTGGGGACCAGGGAAAGTTTATTTTCCCGGGTAAGTGATACCCATCTCCTAGGTGGGTAAATAACTTTCCCACCTAGGGGGAAAGTTGCCAAAACTTGAATTGGACAAAAATGCCCTTTTATAATAGAATTTTATGGCTAAAATGGTCATTGTATTAGGAAAAACTTACCCAGGTAACTGCATTTACCCGAGTAAGTAACTAAAAAGTGAACGTGGCCTAAGTGTTTCATATTCTGATGTACTACCACTTGAATTTCATCCTCCTTGAGTATCATTTTTAATACAATCTACTTTATTACAAGAAAAAGGAATACAAAGCCCTTAGATTTGCTATTTCCCCTTATCTTCTTTGTAGTAAAGTTTATAAACAAAGCGGATTTTTCTTTTCAGTTTGGATTTGTTGAAAAGGAAGCAGTAAAGCTTTCCATGTATTAGTTTGAAATGTTTGATTCAAAATGTAGATTTTTTTGAGTTATAAATTGTAAATTATAATTATACAACAATACAATGTAAATGTATACAACATCTTCTCTTTTGAGAGATATAGACTACTATGTCTTTCATTTTTTACAATTTGGTTGTTCTTTATCTAGCATCTTTGGTTATCTTTATTTTGTCCACTTTAGCTCCTTTGCCTATATATGTGGGTGCCCAAAGAGAGAAACCCCTTTTAAGTAGGGGTGTCAATTGGACCGGATTTGGTCCAATCTGATTGATCTAATGAGTCCATTGTAGATGGATCAGTTTCAATCCAATCCAATGGATACTCTAGACCATTTTAGACCAGTTCAATTTAATGTTTGGGCTGTTCAATCTGTTCAGATTGGCTTTAATTTAGATTGGTTTCAATCCAAACTTGTTTCAATGACACATGTATTCTTATCTTTTATCAATAGAACATTGGATTTTTTATTCAATTCGACCCATTCCAATATAAATCCATTATGGATGGACCAAGTCCAATCCAACCCTATCTATAAAAACTTTGGACCATTAAGTCAAGATTGATCCAATTATAATTAGGGCCAGTCCAATTCAATATGTCTTATTGGTCCACCCAATTCATTCAAATTGGTTTTGATTTGGACAAGGTTCAACGCAAAAATGGTCCGTTGATAACCCTTTTAACTGCCTTACTATTGGACCAGACATGAGTTCACTTCAGTTCATACACGTGTATGATTGTAGGAGGGGAATAAAGTGTGTTTTCATTTCTTTTTCATTTCCTTTATTCTTTTTTTTTTTGGAAATTTCATTTCCTTTTTTCCATACATATGAATGTCATGATGTTTAACTGAAGTGAGAAGTCAATTGAAATTGATGAACCACGGGACCAACTATCATGCATGCCCACTAAGAAAGAAAATGCTAAAGAATTCTTTTTTTTTTTTTTTTTGCACTTGAGTAGGTTTTTTCATCAATGCATAGAAAAAGGGACAATACGTGAGAGTCATTTTGATCAATAGGGTGCATGTTGTTTTGCCACTTTTATTTTATTTTTCATGTGGATGCCCTAATTAATTTCTTGAGTGGCACCCAACACTCCACTAAAGTTTCACCACCACAGGCTGTCAAGGTTTGATTGGACTCCAACATTGACGGAGGACCTTGTTTCTTGTTCATGATTAAAGTTTTGGTCTCAACCTTGCCATGGACCAGTGTTTGATATGGCCTATGGGCTATGGCTGTGGGATGAATCTCATGGATTGATTGTCAATGAAAGAAATTAAAGGAGCAGAATGTTAACAAAGGCAATTGAAAAAACAGAGAACCCAATATTAGAGAAATTCATTTTTCTCACTCACTTTATTCAGAAGTCTTGAACCTAATAAATAGACAAATTCATAACAGAAAATGCATGTAAATAGGACTCCAAAACAAATCCACGTTCTGTCTGCACAATTACATTAACTATGGACTCTGAACAAACTCATTATTCAAGTACTGTAACTAATCTCCTAAAGACTAGGACTCATTGACTGAGACTACAACTAGAAACATAAATGTGCAGAAAACAATTATCTTAACAATCCCTCCCTTAAACTGAACACTGCAGTGCTTCGGCTTACTTGTGCAGCAGCAACATCAACATTCTTCAAAGTGCAAACACCCATCAACCTTCTCAAAGTTTGGAAGGGAGAGATTTTGAGAGGCTTAGTAAACATATCATCCAACTGTTCCTCACTTTTGCAATACTTTAGATCAATAGTGTCATCACTGCTGAGATCTCTTACAAAATAGTATTTCACATTTATATGCTTGCTTCTTCCATGTAACACAGGATTTTTGGACAACTTGATGGCTGAATTGTTGTCACAAAAGATTGTAGTAGCATTTGGTTGCTTGAATTTCAACTCTTCAAGAATTCTCCTTAGCCAAATCGCTTGACAAGCACAAGATGTTGCAGCAACAAATTCAGCTTCTGTGCTTGACAAGGTGACAATCGATTGCTTCTTGGATGACCATGAAATAGCACCTGTCCCAAATATAAAAATGTAACCCGAAGTACTCTTCCTATCATCTTGGTCTCCTGCATAATCACTGTCAGTAAATCCCAGCAAATTAGACTTTGCACCCCTTTTGTAAAACAACCCAAAGTCCCTAATTCCTTGCAAGTAACGAAGGATTCTTTTCGCTGCTAACAAATGCAATTCTATAGGTTTCTCCATATATCTACTGATTATGCTTATAGAATATATTATGTTTGGTCTTGTCGCAGTTAGATACATCAAACTACCCACAATTTCTTTGTAAAGTGTGTTGTCAACCTTCTTCCCTTCATGATCTTGGTGCAGCTTCAAGCCAACCTCAAATGGAGTTTTTACAGGATTACAATCTTTCATCTCAAACCTGTCTAGAATTTCTCCCACATATTTCTTCTGAGAAATAAATATCCCATCACACGATTGCATCACTTCTATTCCAAGAAAGTAATGCATCATACCAAGATCAGACATTTCAAACTCGTTCATTATATATTTCTTAAATTCTTCAAACATGGCATCACAATTTCCAGTAAAAATAAGGTCATCAACATACAAACAAACAATGAGCATTTTCACTTTATCTCCAATCATCACAAAAAGTGTATGCTCGTAAGGACATTATCTAAAACCAACTTTAAGAAAATAAGATTCAACGCGACTATACCAAGCCCGTGGGGCTTGTTTTAGCCCATAAAGAGCTTTCTTCAATTTGTAAACTTTATGTTCATTTCCAATCTTGACATAACCAGGGGGTTGTTTGATAAATACCTGCTCCTTCAAGTACCCATGCAAGAATGCTGATTTGACATCTAGCTGAAAACTAGGCCAAGAATTTTGTGCCGCCAAAGTAACCACCAATCTAATTGTGTCATGTCTTGCAACGGGAGAAAAAACTTCTGTATAGTCAATCCCATATTGTTGCTTGTATCCCTTGGCAACCAAGCGTGCCTTGTACTTGTCAACTTTACCATTTTCTTTCAGCTTTGTTTTGTAGACCCACTTTACACCAGTGGTTTTGTGTCCTTTTGGAAGGTCAGATAGTTCCCACGTATCATTTCTTTCAATGGCATCAATTTCATCATCCATCGCTTTTCGCCATTTTGCTTCTTTAACAACACTCTCAAAAGTTGTAGGATCACAATCTGAAAATAAAGCAAAGTGAGTAGTTGGTTATTGAATTCCAGTTACCTCATAATCTTCCATCTAAGTGGGTCTTCTTCTAACACAATGAAGAGTTTGAGCTTCTTCTTCATTGACTTCAGTGTCTGTTTGTGAAGTTTCAATTGCTGTTGGGGCTGTACTTGATGAATTTTCATGCATACAAGGTGCTGAAATTTCTTCCTGCTCATCATTGTTGTCATAAAGGACTTGGGTAGGTTGCTGCCTATTCCAATCCCAAGTGTTCGTTTCATCAAAAACAACATCCCGGCTGGACACAATTTTCTTTGTCAGTGGATTGAATAATTTATATGCCTTGGATGCTTCACTCACACTAAGAAAGACACATTTTTCAGCCTTGTCAGCAAGTTTCTTCATTTTCTCATCCGGAACATGAGCATAAGCGATGCATCCAAAGATTCTAAAGTGATTCACAGGTGGTTTTCTCCTACTCCAAGCCTCTTCTGATGTCATATTTTGAACAATGAAAGTTGGACTTCTATTCAAAACATAAATGCTCTAGTATACTGCTTTTGGCAAAAAAGTCTTTAAAACTCTTCCTCTTGCCAATAAGTTTCTCACCATGTTGATAATGGTTCTATTTTTCCTCTCCGATACACCATTTTGTTGTGGTGTATACGCAGTTGTAAGCTCTCTTCAAATGCCATGTTCTGAACAAAAAACTTCAAATTCTTTTGAGCAATATTCACCACCACAATATATATGAAGGCTCTTAATGGTCTTTCTTACTTCATTTTCCACAAGCTTTGAAGTTTTTAAATGTAGATAAAACTTCTGATTTTTCCTATAAAAAATAAACCCAAGTTTTTCTTGAAAAATCATCAATAAAGGTAATAAAATATCTTTTACCTCCATTAGAATATGGGTTTATTGGTCCACAAATGTCCAAGTGTACTAGCTCCAAAACATCCTTTGCTCTCCATGACTTTCCTCTGGGAAATTGAGAACGACGTTGTTTGCTAACAACACATTCTTCACAGACTTGGGAAGGGGCAGTAATTTCTGGAAGGCCTATGACCATGTTCTTCTGTTGAAGGGTCTTCAATCCACCAAAGCTCAAATGACCATAACGAAAATGCCACAACCATGAAGGATCTTTTATTTCACCCATCAAACAAGATTGAATACTTTCAATTTTAATGGAAACAATCTGTTTGAACACATTTGAACAGCTGCAATAGCACCTCTAACAAGATCATAAATTTCACAAAGACCCTTTTTAATAGTGATAACATAGCCCTTTTCTTGTAATTGACCAGCACTCAATAAGTTACTTTTCAGGTCAGGAACATACAACACATTAGAGATTGTTTCCACAAGACCATTCTTGGTTCTTATCTTAATATCACATTTTTCCATCACTTTCACAGTAGAACTATCACCAAAACTTACAGTAGAATGAAAATCTTCATTTAAATAAGAAAAGGAAGAC
Source organism: Nelumbo lutea (assembly GCF_056320005.1). NCBI lineage: Eukaryota > Viridiplantae > Streptophyta > Magnoliopsida > Proteales > Nelumbonaceae > Nelumbo > Nelumbo lutea. Next base: position 16,015,785 of record NC_142685.1, on the reverse strand, counting down.
TTACTTCCACTCATGTGGTTACTACATCCTGTATCCACGTACCAAATTTCTGACTCGAGTTCCTTTCCATCTTGAAGCAGTGTTTCTGCCTCCTTTTTCTTAATAAAATTTGAAGTCTCTTCCTTTTCTTTGTCATTAGGCAGCTTAGTGTAACATTCAGAATGATAATGACCGAATTTATGACATCGAAAACACTCTATTTTGGATTTGGCAGATTGCTGATCCCGTCCTCTGCCTCTACCTTGAGAGTGATCATCACTGCCACCCCTTCCTCTGCCTTTACTTCTACCTCTAGAATTTGAGGAAGAAACAAGGGTAGAAGTCTTTAAAGCTTGCTCCTCTGTAGTTGAATCTCAATTCATGTTCTGTTCATGGAGCAGCATAGAACTTTGGAGTTCATCAAGGGAGAGTGTGCCTACATCCTTGGATTCTTCAATTGAACAGACAACATAAATGAACTAGGGTGCCATGGACCGCAATATCTTCTCAACAATGACAACATCTTCCATCTTTTCACCATGGAACCGCATTTTATTTGTTACAGTCATGATCTTTGCAAAATAGCTGGTTACAGATTCACCATTCTTCATCTGTAGAACCTCAAATTCCTTTCTCAAGGCCTGGAGCAGTGCATGCTTCGTTCTAGAAGAGCCTTGATATTTCTTCTCCATTGAATCCCAAATATCCTTGGAACTTTCTTTGCAAAGAATAGTTTCCATGATAAATCGATCAATAGCCTGGAATAAGTATTTTTTCGCCTTCAGATCTTTCAACTTTAGTCCCTCCAACTCCTTGTGTTGAATGTCTATGAATTCCGCTCCTGCCACAGGTGTTGCTACACTAGTTTCAACAACATGCCAGTACTCTTTAGACTGCAAGAAATTCTCCATCAGCATGCTCCAGTGATCATAATGGCCATCAAAACATGGAATGGTTGGTTGAACAAAACTTTCAGAAGTCATTTTGAAAGGCTCTGATACTACTATCAATGAAAGAAATTAAAGGAGCAGACTGTTAACAAAGGCAATTGAAAAAACGGAGAACCCAGGATAAGAGAAATGCGTTTTAATCACTCACTTTATTCAGAAGTCTTGAACCCAGGATAAGGCAAATTCATAATAGAAAATGCATGTAAATAGGACTCCAAAATAAACCCACATTCTATCTGCACAACTACATTAACTATGGACTCTGAACAAACTCATTATTCAAGTACTGTAACTAATCTCCTAAAGACTAGGACTCATTGACTGAGACTACAACTAGAAACATAAACGTGTAGAAAACAATTATCTTAACATTGATGATACAAGGAAGCACTCATATAACCATATGAGCAATTGAGAACTCCCAGTACCGAAGTATCAATCCTCTATCCTGTTGATCATGTTTCAATCCTCTATCGATTATATCGCAAATATATGATATCTGAAAATTTTTTCATCACTTAATTGATAAGCATGGTAGCCAATCAGGTGTTGTTTATCAAAATTCATGGATAAATTTTGATTGATCAAAATTCATTTGATATTATGTATTTTCTGCATCATAGATTTTCCTTTTCTTTTTGAAAATTTTAAAATAAAATAGTAATATGATGATTTAATTGGAATTGATAATTCGGCAAATCTTACTAATTGTGATGTTTGGTCATGTTCTTGGCAATTGGCATCGCCAAATTTGGAAAGTGAGTCTTTGACCAAATTTAATCGACACTTGAGAATTTTCATTTCATTTCCAGAGAATTAAGGTAAATGAACGAAATTCAATTTCAGTCTATGAGTCAATTTCGCTCCATGAAGGATGCAAATAACCAGTTGCCCTTCCCCCATTGTCCAGAGATGAACAATTTAGGCTCAAACATCAGACCGAAATGAGAGCTTAGGCCACTAGGGTAATAAGAAGACAGTTTCACCGTTTGATGAAAAAATCAAACCCCAACCAATTGATGTCAGGAGCAATTGGCAATTGCCGATGGGGTAGGGATTTGCTACCAATAAGACACTGCCAATCCTGTCCCAACATGCCACTGCAGCCCCACATAGGGAATATCTCCCTTGTTGATGAACCAGAAGTTAAGATGGTAACTTGGGTCTCCTTGAATATATAGGCATGAGATCAAACCTGTGTAACTATAATTGTAGACTCTCATCACCTCATATGCACTCTTCTCCTAACCAAAATTATGCCAGCACGCTTTAAATATGGTCTGTTTCCGCACATCTCACTATTAGACTGGAACCAATAATAAATTTGAGACGGGCCTTGTTAAAGGCATTTGGTTTTGCTCCCAGCAAACACTGTAATAATATCCTAGCTATCAAACCATCACAATTGTACATAGAAAATATGTCACCATGAATGATAAGGGAGATCCTCTCAGTATAGGGTTACAAGTGACCTGTTGTGACAAAATTGAATGCGATTTATTGGTAGTAGATCTCTACACATGTGGCCATGTATGAGCTATGCATACACAAAAATGTTTTAAAGCGTGTTGGAACGATTTTAGTGTAGGAGGAGAATCGGATTCCAGTCCACCCAATCATGAACAGGGATCTCTTCTCAACGGAAAATCATTCCAACATAGCCTATACGCACACTCTGGACTCTCAAGTCACTTATTCTAATTAGACCAGTTACTAAGAATTCGCATGGGCGCTCAACAGTATATCTCTACCGTGAATTAAGTAACATATCCCATCACAAGTACGAAAAATGTTCTCAATGAACGTTGAACGTTGAGATGTGCATGTGGAGCGCCAACGTGTATTCTGTAATAATATTCCTACGATACACCTACCGTATTACGAATCATTTACCTACCTTGGAAATATTTTAAAGAGAGGGTGGAACTTTAAATAATAAAATTATAATAAAAGATTTCGAGGACCCAGACAGAAGGAAACTATAAAATGTAAAGTGAATCATTACACTCTGTAGGAGCACAACATCCTGATCGTTCATCTGATGTGACTCATCTGATCAGGCAGATGATTTTTTTGAAAGTGATCAGGCAGATAATTATCCAACAGGTTGCGTCTGTTGATGAATGGTATACAAGTGTCGAACATATATGCATCTGATTATCATGTCACAAGAAGCACAACATTACTTGCTCGTAAAGTGTACCACTACAAACACAGAACTCGTTGTCAACTCGTAAAGTGTACAACAGGTTGCGTCTGTTCACGCCTTTTTTTCTACTTATATTCCATTTCCAGTCCCTCTTTGTTGATAACGTGCGCCGAGGCTATAAAATCTCCCCCAAGAGAAAATTGAAAAGTTACAAGGAGACTCACGCATATCTACGACGAGCTCCAGAAGCGCCAATACTGTGGGCATTTTCGTCAATGCATCTGCAAGGAGGACAAAATATCAGGGACAATTTGGTCAATTCGGTGGCATCCCGTTCGCTAATTTTAATCTTTGAGAGGCCGTTTCAAGTCCCATTTTTCGTCGGTTTTCCGTTTGTTCACAAAAGAGGAGAGAGGACCTCCTTCGTCAATGGCGCGTCTGCCCTAAACATTCCTGCGACTAATCGGAATCTCCCTACGTTTCTCCGTAACCGAATTCCAAACCGAAATCGAAAACTGCTAGGAGAGGAATCACGGAACATTTTGGCGCGATCTCTTCTGTTTCATCTCATTCATTTGTCTTCGGTTCTAGGGTAAGTTCTGTTTCTTTAATGGTCGGATAAATCTGCATGGAGAAATGCTCTCTTCGATTTTGTTGTTTGTTCGACTTCTTTCTGCGAGGTTGTTTGGTGAACCTCTGGTTTGAATTTGAAATGGATCTGGTAGGGTGGACAGTAGGGAGAAGAAGACATGGCTCATAAGGTTGATCACGAGTACGATTATCTTTTCAAGATCGTCTTGATAGGCGATTCTGGTGTCGGGAAATCCAACATCCTTTCCAGGTTCACTAGGAACGAATTCTGCTTGGAGTCTAAATCGACAATTGGAGTTGAATTCGCGACCAGGACTCTACAGGTGAGTTAATGCTCTGATCTATGGTTTCCTTTTACTTCTCTAATTCCGTCCTCTCTTTTTTTTTCTTTAATTTTTATTCTATTCGGTGGTTTTCCAATCATCTGTTTCGGTTTTCGTACATGCCAAATGAATGCACTTAAATTAATTACTATGATCGATTTCTTCTAGACTTAATTTGTCATTCAAAAACATTTCAAATCATCATCCTCTGCTTATCCATCTTTAGCTTCTTTTTAAATAAAATACTATAAAATATTTATTGTATTCATTTAGTAATCCATTATTCGACTGATGGCTCGATTGTTTGGAAATCTGGAGACCACCCTCCCCGGCTCACTGTAGATGTATAGTGTGGTTTTCGACCCCTGTTCCTTAGGTTAAAGCTAAAAACTGGAATGTATATCTGCCAAAACTTTTGATTAAATTTTAAAGAAGGGAATTTTGAACAAAGTGTACAAGCTAGAAAAAAGGCATTTGAACGAGCAGTACTTAAAAACAGCCCCGAGTTTGTTATGAAACGGTGAAAAGAGAAAGAAGTATTAACATCAGAAAACTGTTAATATCGATACGGAGGCAAAACATTGATTCTTCTTTGTACTGCAATTGTATTTTTTTTATGCAAAAGAAAGGGACGCAGATGCAGATAGACTCACAAACAAAATTTTCTGTTTGGAAGGGATCTTATTGTCCTTTGTACAGGATGCCAGTTGTATGATGCACGGAACCAACCTTATAAGACATCTCATTCTTTTGGATGGTCCAAATAGTGAGAGAAACTTTTAGTGATTCTATCATTGATTAAATTTTAGATCATCCAAATTTTTGTGATTCCAGAAGGTCAATCTAACTGGTTGCCAATCATTTCCTACCGTCAACTGTGAGATGAAAGGTCTAATAGCAATGCTGCATTGTCGCATAGGTATGGACATGGGAGTTAAGACTTGAGGAGTCGTGCAAACAAAGTATTTTCTATTAAATGGTTAATTTCTTTTGAATTTTAACATTACCTATGGAAAAAACATAATATACTAAAATTAGACGTCTTTTTTTATCTAGGAATGCACTATAGACTCAGTTTGGAAGGAGTACGAATACGAATATGTAGATTGCAAAACCTTGTATTTTGTATGTATTCATACTGTATATATTTGTATTTGTATTCCTTCCAAACTGAGCCATAGGAAAGGATGGATTGTATAATTTAGCTAAATGTTCATTTATGTTAAAGATTCAAGGAAATAAATCTGAAAAATAAAGAAAAGCAAAGTCATTAATAGAAATATCCCTCAGGAATTCATATGTGGCAAAACTGGATGCATGTCTAACATGGATTTGTTCATTTAAGAAAGTCCACACAATCCTGTTTAATTTCTAGTGGGAGTAACTACTCTTTCCATGATGAAACAGAGCCCAACCATATAAATTGTCATAATAGTAATTCTAGTAAACAATAAGTTTATGCAACTTTTGGATGCCATGCTTTATAGACATGATAGAATCCATGAAAAGACACTAAAAGACAAAAGTAGGACAGATCCCACCTTGTCTGAAGGGCAAGGTGTCCAAGATTTGCATAAACTTTTTTTACTAGTGCACTCCTATTCTCATAAACTCTGGGAACCTTTGATAACTAACAAAAGAGGTTCTTCATTGATTTTGGCATTGAAATCAAGCTATCAACCATTGGCATTGTTTTTCACTGGATTTCATTCTTCATTTCTATTTCATTTTGAACAAATAAAGGCTGGACCTTTTAAATTAATTTTAGTATTAAATGCTTTATTTTGATAGAAGCACCATTTTGTGGTCTGCAATGTGGAATCTTAAATGGTTTCTGATGATGGATCTATGATTTACATTTGGGATCTGCTTAACATAATGTATTCAATAGCCTTTTTATTCCATTTCTTTTCTTCCTTGTTTGGTTTTATTTTGTGCATTATGTCTATTATGTGGAAGAAAACTCTGGGAGTCTCTGTATGCCATTATATATGACATATATCAAGGGTATTCTGTTCTCTTGCCCAAGACTTTCAATTTACAGCCAGAGGGGTTTGTTTTGTCTTACATATGGATGATAGGGCAGATTCAAACTCTCTGTGTGATGTGAGGTACTATGGTTCAGTTTTGTTTTTCTGTACCCTTGCCGGGAAACTTATTTCACTTCAGAATGCATGAATAATAGCCCAACTTTTTATCAAATATTTTGTGATAAACAAGGGTGAGAAAATGAATCCTTTTTCCACATGGCTCATGGTTAGGCACTTGATGGGCCTATTTGGGCTGCCACCTTAACCTCCTCATGCTAAAAATGTGTGGATTGAATTTTTATTGTACAACTTTTTACTGAAAAGGAAAAAAGAATTTTTATTGTACACTGACTGTTGGGGTTAGGGAGTAAAACATAGCAGAACTCATTTAGTCGACCAATTTCTGTCTGTTATAGGTATTCCACATGTAAAATATAACCTCCTCATGCTAAAATTGTGTGGATTGAATTTTTAATGTACAATTTTTTACCAAAAAAGAAAAAGAATTTTTATTGTACACTGACTGTTGAGGTTAGGGATTAAAATATAGTAGAACTCATTTAGAGTCCACCAATTTCTGTATGTTATAGGTATTCCACATGTATCTGAAAGAAGAAAACTGGCACTATTCATTTTAGACAAACTCATGGCACATATACATGTGGAGGTTGGGGGGGCCCAACATTATATTCTCCTAGTTGGAAAAAAATCCTTATTTGGTAATTGGTAATTCTGATACATACATTCTTTTGGAATGTTAGAAACTGTTCAGAGAGTAGCTGAAGCCATAGAGTAGAGTAGATTGTGACCATCCTGTGTTAGGTTTTATATTTATTTTGCTAGATCTAGCTTGGGGTCTATTGACTGGTGCCATTGTAATATGTTGTATAAACCATGTATATGAATCAGTATCATGGAAGGCACGCATTCTTCCTTTTTATTGTTTTTGTATTTGTAATTTTGTATATGAAGACATCAAACTTGAAAACAAACATGGGTTTCTCACATGTAGAACTCAATTACTTACTGGTAGGGTTGAATTGCTCAACTAATCTCCCAATTACAGATTATTCGTGTGTATTGTCAGCCAGCACTTAAAGACTAATGCAACAAGTCATTTGGTTTTCTGAAATAGGTTGATGGAAAGACGGTGAAGGCACAGATATGGGACACTGCTGGTCAAGAGAGGTACCGAGCCATCACCAGTGCTTACTACAGGGGAGCTGTTGGTGCACTCTTGGTCTATGACATAACAAAGAGGCAAACATTTGACAATGTTCAGAGGTGGCTCCGTGAACTTCGGGATCATGCAGACTCCAACATTGTCATCATGATGGCTGGAAACAAGGCTGACCTAAACCACCTAAGAGCTGTTCCAGAGGAGGATGCCCAGGTTTTGGCTGAGAAGGAAGGACTCTCATTTCTTGAGACATCGGCATTGGAAGCATTAAATGTTGAGAAGGCATTCCAGACCATTTTAACAGAAATTTACCACATCATAAGCAAGAAGGCACTGGCAGCCCAGGAGGCAGCCTCTGCAACTGGTTACCCTGGTCAAGGAACCACCATCAATGTTGCTGATACATCAGGGAATTTGACCAAGAAAAACTGTTGTTCTGCTTGATGTGGCATTCTTCTAAGAGAGAAATGGAAAGGCATGCACAGATCATTCTTTCTTTGGTGCAAAGGTCATGTAGAATATTTTCAACGTCTTTGGGAGAGATATTACTTATATAGGCTGTGAGGACCAGATTTTTTAACAATCAGAAGCCTGTGAAATGAATATTGACAGTGTTAGCAGTTGAGGAGGTTGTGCTTTTCCTTTCTGCTCCATTTCTTCTTTATTTTTGATGTGGCACTGACTGGGAAGAAAAGTGATCTGGGGCTGAGTTTCTCATCAGGAGGAAATGGATGAGGAGAGAAGCATTGTAAGTTTAGTGTCTTCTGTTTCATGAGTTCTTCCTAACTTGTAATAAAAGTTTCTGTCAGTTTCTTGACACATGAACGGGCGTTTTGCTGTTTTCCCCCTCTGAATCCAAACTTAATTTGCTTCTCATTGGTGCAGTATTCTGACCGCTTATATGCCAAAAAGTTTTATTTATACGGTCGGACTTCGGAGAATTATGATCACCCAAAGTGGGAATGCATGTTTTGCTTTATTTGGAATCAATAGAAAGTACAACTCTTATTTATTGAAAACGGAATCACGAGTGAATAGAACAGTAAAACAAACAAAAACTAATAACTTTTCTTCAAATTTTTTTCCTATTGCAGCTTTGTGCGGTGCAACTGCAAGTCTGCAACACAACAGGTTTTTTACTTGTTTAATACTTTCATCTTGTTCAGTTTATAAATGACACTCATATATATATATATATATATATATATATATATATATATATATTAAAACTGGCCCTGAGAGAAACTATTTATCTATTTTCTTCTTTTTTTTGAATTTTTGAATTTTTGAATTTCATGTCGTTTTTTAAACAACCAATGAGAAACACTTTCTCAATAATCTAAATAATATCTTCTCCTAAAATTACTCCTAAACTACCTCTCCCACTATCTCTACTTTTTCCAAAATTATCTCTAATTCCTATTTATCTTCTAAATTATTGATAATTTCTATTTATCTCCAAAGTTATATCTAATTTAGTTAGAGAGTTTCTCTCCTAAATTATCTCTAATTTCTATTTATCCTCTCACCTACTTTTTATCTATATCTATCTAAAGAAAGTTTGGATTAAAAAAAATTAAGAATTATTTAAATATTCTAACAAAAGTATAAAATAACTTTAAAATATTTATTAAAAACATAAAAAATATTTTTTACTTTTGCAAAATATATCACAAAATTATGAAATAACAATTTAAATTATTATTTTTTTAATTATCAATTTAAATATTTAATAATATGCAATAGCTTTAAATAAAGAAAATTCAAATAACAAAAAATTATAAATATTTTATATATTATTCAAATATTTAAATAACTAAATAATAATCATAACTAGATCTTAAATAGTTAAAATAACGAAATTATATAATAAAATTAAAAAATTTCTTCAAACTAGAAAAATAATTATAACATAATATTTAAATTAATAATAATTTAATATGCTACAAATTTAATAATGAAATTATGTAATTATAGTATAAATTATGATTTTATGGAAACTTAAATTCAATAAACAATTAATAAATTTAAATTTAAATACTTTACATATTATTTAAGTATTTAAATAACTAAATATTTTAAATAATAGAATATTTAACATAACTAGATTTTGAATAGTTAAAATAAACAAGTTATGTAATAAATTTAAAAAAAAATCTAAAAAGTAGAAAAATAAATATAACATTATATTGAAATTAATAATAATTTAATATTTTTACATGACATTGTAAATAATTAATTTCACTTATATAATTGTATATACAAAAATTAATATTTATTGTCTTTTGTGATTAATGTATTTTCAATAAGTATGTATAAATATATTTTGTTAAGTTATTTAATAGAAAACTTTCAATAATTATTGGAGATTAAATTACTATTATTGAAATTTCTAAATTTAATTTATTGTATTTATTGTGTTTTTGTTACAAGTTATTGATTAATATTTAGTAGAGATTAAACTATTATTTGAGATTATACTATTTATTGACTAAGTTAATATATTTTTAGTACTCGTTGTATCTTTGTAATTTCTGTAATTATTATAGCTTACACTATCAATATATTTTCAATAATTGTGTATTTTTGTTATAAATTTTCAAATAGTTATGGGAGATTAAACTATTGTTATTTATTAGAGATAAAATTATTAATTTAGTTGAAATTATGAGTGTTTATGAGTTGGTTTGGTGCAGTCATAGGCTATTTGGCCAACCAAATTGACTTGGTCAGGTTAGGGAGTTGGTTAACTGAAATCAATTAACCTTTTGTGAAAATCGACCCACTCAAGTTGTATTGGTTTGGGCCGTTTTTTAGTTTTGTTAGTCTGTTCATAAGATTTAAACTTAAAAATTTAATTTAATTTTGAAAATTACAGTGCAATTATTAAATAATAAATTTAAAAATTAGACTTATGACATAAAACATTTTAGACTAAGAAATATGGAAAAATTCTCACTTTTTCATATTAAAATATATATTTAAAATATAAAATATTAATATATATCCATGGTTAGGTCATTCGATTTTGGTCGATTTACAAATGGCTAAAGTGGAATTGATCCAACTTGGTCGAATTGGGAGATTTTTGAACCAAGACCAACCTAAAATATTACAAAATCGACCAACTCGGGTTGAGTTAATTGGGTTGGTTGGTTTCATCAGTTTGATAAATAAATCTAATTGAAATTAATTATTGTTATTTTTGTATTATAAAAATTTTATTAAAAGTAGTATATAAAATATGAATAATTATTAATTACTTAAAAAGTTAAAAATGTAAAACAATTGTATATTCTTATGTGTTTTTATTAGGGTCATTTATTAGAACACACTTTTAGGGATGGCTAGGGTTGTTCATAAGAAGGCCCAACCCGACCAAACCGACCAACCTGAACCGACCCAACCCGAGTCGGTCGAGTTTTCATCAGCACTGGTCGGTTTCGGGTTGTACAAATTCATAAACCAATGGTTCAGGTCAGTTCCTACTTAACTAAGTTGTCTCTATCATAATTCATAATTACAACTTAACATAGTCTTCTAGTTAGGAATAACACTAATGGTAAGTATGGTAAGACAACTAGACAAGAAATTATTTTGAAAATTTTAAAGAAAAGAATCAAATGATCATAGTTTCTATAGTCTTTTACACCAAATAGGCAACCAATTAGGCAATTACAATTAGAATTAGTTGTCATTTTTTACTTAGATTAGAACTTAGAAAGTTTCTTAAAATATACAAACTCCAGTCTTCTTTCTATAATACAGTTTGACTTTCTATTTTCTTGATATCTTCTGTCTTCTATTCTAATTCTAACTTAGAGTCGAAGCCGACCCAAACTGACCCAACCCAAATCAAATCGACCAGGTCAGTTTTGCTTGACACTGGGTTGGTTTTGGTTTCCATCTCAAGTAACCCGACTAGGTCGGATCGGTTAGAAAAACCTCAGTAAACCGACCCAACCTGACCCGTGAACAGCCCTAGGGATGGCAATTTTCCCCATCCCCGACCCAATGGGGCTGCAGATGGGGATTGTTTTGATGGGGCAGGGGCAAGGATGACGATTAATAAGAATCTTCGATTGAGGTCAGGGTTGGGGATGGGGATGATGATTACGAGAAGCGCAAAGGGCAACAACCCGAACTGGCCCGCCCCAGGGGAGTTCGGGCCACACCTCTAACCGAACTCAAGACTTCACCTCACACACCACTCCAGCACTTCGGCTCCAGGCCGCCAAACTGAACAACCGTACCTAACACCAAAGGAGTCTGTATCCTAAGGCGGCGCACCTGACTGACTTAGGATCTGATGCTTGACAATCGCACTTCAACGGCCACCTGTCACCACCACCTCCAGTCATAGAGACGGCTCTGACAAAGAGAGCAGTGGCAGTTGCCTGCCCTAGTAGAGGTGATGACACCCGAACTGGCAGAAGTGCAGAGGTAATGATACCTGAGGTTTCCGGTCGGCTGACAAAGTGGGCCATCGAGCTTAGCGAGTACGACCTCTAATATAAGCCACGAACTGCTATTAAAGTCCAAGCCTTGGTAGATTTCATCACCAAGTGCACGTTCAGCCTCGAAGTCCCTAGGCTAGTTGAGCCCGAGATCCCCAGTTTGGGTGAGTTTGGAGCTCCCAGGCCAATAGAGTCTGAATCCCGTGAAGTAGCAGCCAGGGTGGCATCTCTCCTAGTTAGGCCAAACGTGAACTGGGATGAGGAACCCTGGATCCTTCACGTAGATGGCTCCTTGAACCAATAGGACTGCGGGGCTGGAATAGTCCTGTGCGGCCCGAGTGGCACAAAATTGGAATGCGCGCTACGCTTTGAGTTCGTGACATCCAACAACGAGGTAGAGTACGAGGCATTGATAATCGGACTGACCTTAGCGCAAAAGGTAAGAGCGAAACACATAGTTATCTGCAGCGATTCCTAGCTTGTGGTCAACCAGGTTACGGGTGAATACAAAGCACGCGAGCTAACTATCATCGCCTACTTGGCAAAGGTAAAGGAAGCCCTTCTCAACTTCTAGTCACACTTCATCAAGCAAATCCCGAAGTCAGAGAACACTGAGGCTGACGCCTTGTCCCGGTTAGCCAGCATCAGTTACAATGCAATGAGAACCATGTACATAGAGGACTTACCTCGGCCTAGCATTCTCGGTGGGGCAAAGGAGGTCGCTCCTGTCCTTGAAGTAGAGCCGAGCTGGATCGACCCACTCGTGAGCTTCTTGCTAAATGGGACCCTCCCTACGGACCGCAATGCAACCAGAAGGGTGCAGCGCCAGGCAGCCAAATATGTCATAATAGACGAACAGTTGTATCGACGGTCCTACACGCTCCCCTACCTGCGTTGCTTGCGACCTGTCGAAGCCGAGCTCGTACTTTGCGACATTCATGAAGGTCTGTGCGACGGACACTTGGGAGGCAGGGCCCTCGCCCAGAAGGCACTTCGACAAGGGTACTACTGGCCAACGATGAAGGCAGAGGCCATAGAGCTCGTCAGAAAATGCAACAAGTGTCAGAAGCATGCCAATATCCACCATCAGCCAACTGCCAACCTCAAGTACCTCACCAGTCCCTGGCCCTATGCGCAATGGGGCATCAGCCTCCTGGGGCCATTCCTGCCAGCAACAGGTGGAAGAAAGTTCCTTGTGGTAGCGGTAGATTACTTCACAAAGTGGGTAGAAGCTGAACCTCTCGCAATAGTTACAGCTCGAAACGTATAGAACTTCTTTTGGAAGAACATAGTATGTCGCTTCGGGTTACATCGGGTACTGATCTCTGACAATGGCAATCAGTTCAAGGACATCAAGTTTCAGGAATGGTGCCAAGATATGGGGATTCGGTAGAACTTCACATCGGTCACGCAACCACAGGCAAACGGTCAAACAGAAGTGATGAACAGAACTATCCTCCGTGGACTGAAAGCGCGACTAGACCGAGCTAAAGGGTTGTGGGCATACGATCTACCAAGTGTTCTATGGGCTCACCGAACTATGAAAAAAACCGCCACGGGAGAGACCCCCTTTAACCTCACCTACGGCACTGAAGCGGTAATCCCGACGGAGATCGAAGTACTTACACTGTGACTAGAAGCATACAACGATCAGACAAACTGAGATGAGCTACGTACCAACCTCGACCTATTGGACGAGGTAAGAGACCTCGCTTACATCCGAACTGCAGCTTACCAGCAAAGAATAGCTCGGTATTACAATGCCATAGTAAAAAAGCAGAACTTCCGCGTCGGCGACCTGGTTCTCCATAAGATCATGGCACCCGAGCCCGACGTGGGCAAACTTGGACCGAATTGGGAAGGGCCCTACCGAGTAAAGAGGGCACTCGGGGGAGCATACGAGCTCGAAACATTAGAGGGCAAACAAGTACCCCAAGCATGGAACGTCATTAACTTAAGACGATACTACCTATAAATTACCAAATGAAGTGGACTAGGAGTCGCTATCAGAGCCTAAGGGTTAGAATGACGACCTAACAAGGACATCGGCACCATAAGACTTAGTCACCTCTTCATGGACACGCAAAGGCAAAATGATAACGACCTAATAAGGACCTCAGCATCTCATTATCAGAAGCATATGGTTAGTTCAGCAATATAGTTAGTTCGGGAAAAAGAGGGTGACAACAACTTAGTCAAAAGAACGTTTCATTACAAAACACTGTTTACATTCCAATATATATATATATATATATACATTGTTTACATTCTAATTGTCCGACAATCTCAGTCCTCACCCTCGAAAGGCACGTCGACGATACCTGAGGATCCTGCCTCATCCTCGGAATCCGGTTCACCATCAACCGCGTTGGCCATCTCCTGAGTAATGCGCGAAGTAGTTATGGCGTTGATGTCGAGCTCGGGCTACATATTCCTGATCATCCACCAGCTCAGTTTAAAAACCCTTTTATACGAGCCCACCATCAAGTCGTCAAAGCGTGGTGAGGCGATATAGTCTTCAACGGCCTTCTTCTTGGCATCCTCGATGCCCTGAGAAATGATCTCTGTCCTCTCCCTAATATCCTTTTGAAGGTATTCGACCTGATGCTGCAAGTCCAGCCTCAGGTCCGCTATATGCTTCACCACCACTCCCATGGCCTCGGTGTCTCTCTAAGACCTCGCCAGCCTGGCCTGTGCAGCACGAGAAGCTGCTTCGGCAGCGCGGAAAGCCTCTTCAACAGCTCGTGCCTGCCTCGAGCTCCTCTCTGCTTGGGCCACTAAGGCATGGATGGAGGAGTTCACCTACCAAAAGAAAAAATAACGAGAATGAGCAACATCGAGAAAGGTAATGACAAGGAGCCCGACAAGAAGTCACTGACTTACCACCATGGCATGAGAGGCAGCACGCTCGGCTATATGGTTCAAAGGAAGCCCGGTCCAAGCAGCGACCTCCTCGGGGTAAATGGCCTCCCTACTTTTTTGAAGAGCGTGGTTCAGCGACAACACACTCCTGAAATCGCCTTGGCCTTCCGAGCCTGAAGGCCCAGCTCGCATATAAGCGGTCTCAGTGTAAGGAGCCCCCGTATAAGCAGCCTCGGCATAAGGGGCCCTTGCTGCTTCTTGTACGGGAGGGGCCATCTCGGGCTCCCTAGGCGGATCCGTTGGCGGGTAGCCTGGCACCTCGGGCTCTGCATCTTGGGGAAATTCGACACGAGTCTTTTTGGCAACTCGCTTCCTCCTCTTCATGGCATGAAACAGGTTCCCACCACGAGTCTTCTCTACGTCCATCACACTTGCACAAAGAGCTCAGCATCAAGAAAACAAAAGAACGAAAAGCAAAACAAAAGGCAAGCCTCTGAGCAAGGAACCTACCCGAACTCAGGCCAACCTGGATGAGCTTGGCCTCCGTCAGATAATGGTGGCATTTTAGCCCAAGCTGGGCCCATTCCTGGAGGCCCTTCGCCGTATCCCTATCTAGCGTAACACCGGCATCGGGGGCAGCCGTACCGCACCTGGTTTGGAACAGCCACCCCATTGCACTTCGCACCCCAAAGTAGTCTCGTTTCCACGCCGGGACCTTGTTGGGAAGATCATGTAAAAGCTTGAAACCAGGGCGAGGAGACAGGTAGTACGCCCGCCTACGCCCGGGAAGGGGACCCGATTGCTTCTTAAGCATTATAATGGAGGAAAAGATCTCAAGGTCTAAAGGAAAAATCTGTTCGCAGAAGAGGGAGATAGTCCCAACCAAATTTCGGATAGAATTCAGGTGGAGTTGACCAACGGTAACACCGAAGTGGTTCATAACCTCGATGATGAGGGGGTGGAAAGGTAGGCGCAACCCAGTGGCGAGCTGCTCTCAGAATATCACGATCTCGTCAGGACCGTGTTCCCAAGGGAAGTCGCCCGAGGGTATAAAGTAGGTATACTCCCTAGGCAGGTTAAACTGGGTGATAAGGGAGTAAAGCCTCTCAGGCATCATGGTTGAGGGCCCAAACTTGTCCAACATCCGACTTCGACGGGAGGAGAACGCCAAACTACCCGAGGTGACTTGGCCTACGGGTTCAAACTCTTCCTCGAGCTCTATCTCGGGTTCACTAAGGCTGTCGGGGGTTGCAGCTTGGTTCATAGAACCTGCATCTGACCCCCTCGAAGAACTGTCTGAGCTATCCGAGCTAGACATCAGGAGGAAAAGAATACCAAGAAGAAAGCACTAACTCACCCGGAAAAAGCAAGCGAACTACGGAAGGTTGACGCAATCTAAAAACATGGACGCGAGCTGGAACTTGGGCACGAGCTCAAGAAGCAAACGCAGGAGAATGGCAATGGAAAGCGACTGGGGGTCCCCCACTATTTATACCCACAGTGAACGAAAACCAATGGTTTTGATCGAGCCAAATCCAACGGCCCACAATCAAGCTAACCGCGCGCCTCGTAAGACCAAGACGTGACTGGTCGCACGTATTTTGAAACTGAAGCAGCGTCGGCGCACGTCTCCCTGCATTGAAGGCAGCAGCGGCGCATTTTTCAAATTTGAAATAACGCCCGCTGTCACGTCTCCCAGCCGCGCGATTTTTAAATTTTGAAATAATGCGCGCTGTCATGTCTCCCAGCATTTAAAGACGGACTGGCGCGTTCCCTGACTTTTTTGGCACTCAAGAAACCCAGAAATCTCCTGACGAATGCACACTTCGCACTATCAGTAAACCAGTTTGGAGTACGGGTCAAATCCACCCGCCACCTCGCGAACTCCCAGCGCCAGGGTAAGCCCCTTAGCGCGAGGAGTGGGGGGCATTTGATGAATGAAGATTTGGCCCAACCTCTTGGCCACCCAACACGTGGCAGAAGCAACAGCTCGGCACGGCAGTACGCTCAAGGCACGAGCTCCGAGAGGAGGAACCAGCGGTCCGAGCTCCCCAAAAGGAGCCCGGACTCTCCCTTTGACCCCAAGCCTTACGAGGAGCACAAAGGGCAACAACCCGAACTGGCCCGCCCCAGGGCAGTTCGGGCCACACCTCTACCCGAACTCAAGACTTCACCTCGCACACCACTCCAACACTTCGGCTCCAGGCCGCCAAACTGAACAACCGTACCTGACACCAAAGGAGTCTGTATCTTGAGGCGGCACACCTGACTGACTTAGGATCTGACAGTTGACAGCCGCACTTCAACGGCCACCTGCCACCGCCACCTCCAGTCATAGAGACAGCTCCGACAAAGAGAGCAGTGGCGGTTGTCTGCCCCAGCAGAGGTGATGACACCCGAACTGGCAGAAGTGCAGAGGTAATGATACCCGACCTGACAGGAGCTTGGGAGTGAGTGCGCGAAGTGGCTATAAAAGGCTCTCTTCCCCCCCAAGAAGGAGGTATGTGATAACTTTGTGCCATCTGGTTTATTATCTTGCCTTTGAGAAGATACTAACTTGAGATTCGGAGCACTCTCACCGGGTTCCTCCCCGGAGATACTCGCCTTCTTCCCCGTTTCAAGCACCTTCTGCTCCAGCCAGAGTCAAGATTGTTGACAGCTAAGATCGGCCAGATTGTGCTCCATCAAGTATACTGTTCACTTGTAAGGACAACTACAAAAGGAAGAGGGCCCCATTATCATCGCTCCAACTCCAAATGGGCGGGTTAAAACAAAAACCATAAGGCAAGAAACATGCATTATTTCTTGCATCATGAAAATTACTAGGCTGTTGGCTTTGACATTTCAACAACCTCTCTTGTATCATGAAAATTACTGAGAAAACAATGATGATGCCTCGGAGGCCAGAGCTTTCGTTGCCGGTTCTGACCAATGTCCAAACACCGACTGTGATTTGCTTGTTTATAGAATCCACAACCCGGCTTACAAGAAGCTACACCTACACATAAAGCAAAACAGATACGGACAAGAAATACAAATACTCAGGAAAAGCAAGAACAGCACAGAGACAGAGCTAGACCCACCTACATACTAACACAATATTCCGACTTCTTTACCAACAATTGAACAGCAGAACTAGGACGAATCTTGATATCAATCCATGATGAAGTACATTATTTGTATGCACATGGGCCATGATTGATAGATCCCGTTGGGCCTAACCTAGGGCTAAATGGACAGGCTCTACCCAAAAACAAAATGTCAAATAGGCAATATGAGTCCATTACATATGGACCTGGACCTGGACCAGCTCCAATCCAATGAATATTTAAATTTAATGTTTGGACCATTCAATTTGTTCAAATTAGTTTTAATTTAAATTGGTTCCAACCAAAATCTGGTCCTTTGTCACTTATTGTCTTATCTAATTAATTCTTCTTGTTAACACTCTTAGCGTTGTTCTACAATATGAATGTTTTTTTGTTTTTGGATCATCACATCAACAAAACAAAAATAAAAAAATAAAAAACATATTCTTGAACTCTATTTTTGTTTTTAAAGGGAAAAACAAGTTGATTTTGTTTAAAAAACAATACATGTTTTTGAAACTAACAAAATATTGATTTTTAAAATAAAAACAATTTTTCTAATATAGAAGTTATATGATTTATGGAACTTGATGTTGAATAATCAAACGAAAACAAACTTTTAAAACCATAATCAAGAACATGTTTTTAGTTTCAGTTTTGAAAAAAAAAAAAAACACATACACAACCAAGAACATATTTCTTATGCTTTTGTTTTAAGAAACAATTTATTTTCAAACAAGATAGTTTTGATTTGTTTTTACAACTAGCAACAAGAAAAACAATTCATGCTGTAGAACGCTCCCTTAGTTGACCATTACTAATTCACCTTGGCCCAATTTGCAAATTTCTAGGCTTAAGCCTGGGTTTTGTGTTCAAGCATGGCCCCCGCATGAGGGCTGAAAATTTACAGGCCAGGCTCTGGCCCATACTTCAAGCCCAGCTAGGTTTGTAAAATTTACAAATTGCATGTTTACATATACATTCATTTTAGGTTACACGATATATACATATACTAGAGAATTACATAGTTATATATGTGATATTTTATATTTATATAAATTTATAATATTTTATATATAAATACTAGTGGGGACCCATTAGATGCATGAGATTTATCAAACGAAAGCTAAATAATAGAAAGGGATATTTACTAAAATACCCCTTATAGTTTCAAGGATTTACTTAAATCTACCTTATAGTTAAAATTTTACTAAAACATCACTTATAATTTGCAATGGATTTAATCAATCTTCCATTAGATGATAGTGTTGATCATAATGTTCATTTAAATAAATTTAATCAAAAAAATAAAAATAAAATATCATTTTTGCCCTTTATAAGA
Organism: Nelumbo lutea; assembly: GCF_056320005.1. Classification (NCBI taxonomy): domain Eukaryota; kingdom Viridiplantae; phylum Streptophyta; class Magnoliopsida; order Proteales; family Nelumbonaceae; genus Nelumbo; species Nelumbo lutea. Next base: position 15,996,833 of record NC_142685.1, on the reverse strand, counting down.
TACGGGCAACCACTCTATTGGCTACATTTGGCTTTTTTTTTTGTAAAAAAAAAGTGTTAAGGGTATTTTTGGAATAAAAAATCATGGGCCTAATGGCAAAACAAACACTCCTTAATTAAAGTTGATTAAGTAAAAAGTTGTAAAATATATGGGATGTTTTAATAAAATAAAAACTATAAGGTATGTTTAAGTAAATATATAAAACTATAAGATGTGTTCTAGTAAATGACCCTAATAGATTCACATAAGAGTATACAATTGTTTTATATTTTCAACTTCTAAAATAATTAAAAATTATTCATATTTTATGTACTACTTTTAATAATTTTTTTAATACAAAAATAACATTAATTATATATGTGATATTTTATATTTATATAAATTTATAATATTTTATATATAAATATGTCATATAATAAAAAATATTATATAATTCGAATTTAATGACATGCCCAAGGCCCGGCTTCCGAGCCATCATCAATGTGCCACCACATTTGATTTGATGAAACTAAAATGAGTCATGTTTTCATATTATAGTTTAGCTTTTGATCATCTGGGAAATTAATAAACAAAATTGAGGATTTTTGTTCATTTTTCCTTTTGTTTGGATAAATACGGCTAGAATTTGGTATTTTTTGTAATATACCCATTGACTTGTTCTTTAGTGCTTTATCTTGGTTCTTATGTTTGGTGAAAAGGCAACATTGAAATCTCAAGAGATCATTTTTACTGATTTGAAAATCTTAAAGGATGTTCAGTTTGATGGTAGGGTGTTCATGGTGGAGCAGTTTGGTGGTAGTGGTGTACATGGTGGAGCGTAGAGTTTGGTGGAATTCATGAACTTATTAATGGATGAGCTTACATGAATTTGGCACTATCGGGACGAGAGTTTTCCTTTAGCACTTGTTGATTTCCCTTTTGAATATATGATATTGAGTAATTGGGGAGATGGGATTCAGTGCTCATAAGACTTTGTTTACACCATTTGTGTATACTTTTTTTTTTTTTTTTTCATATTCGTAGTTGGGTAGGCTCACTGGGCCAGTGGGCCTGTGGGAATATTTGGTGCAAGGAGGAAGCATCTCTCCAACTAGTTCATATACTTCTTTATCTAGAATATGGTTGAGCCTGGTGAGTTGGTGATCGAGTGCTTTCAAGGTGTAGAGCAAACTGAGCTCTGGGGCGACCATTTTTCGGTTGAAACTGAAAAGTCAATTTCAGTTTCGGTTGTTTTTTTTTTTTTTTGGTTATTTCGACATTTTTTAATTCGATTTGGTTTTAATTTTTCCTCTTAGAATATTAGTTGATTCGGTTTCAATTTATTCAATTCAATTTTAACCAAAACAAATGGAATGCTCATCCTGAAATTTAGGTGTGCTTTAATTGAGAGAAATAGGGATGCCTTAAAACTTTTGTATAGAAGATGCTTAGAACCTAGAAGCCTAATGAATTGTTTAGAATACATTATGGTTTTTAAAAATGAACCGGTGATTGAACCAGTCAGGGTCCGGTACTGGTTTGAACAGTCTGACCGTTCGACTCGAATGGCCGGTCAGTTCTGACAAAAAAAAAATTATAAAAATGAAAAATAGTTAAAATCGTTCGAACGGTTTGAATGATTAATCGGTCAGTTCAGTGGTTCACTGATCAAAATCAATAGTTTTGGGAAAAAACGGTTTTAGAGGAAAACGAAACCGATCAAGGGATCGGTTCTCGGTTTTTCTGGTCCAACCGTCCGGTCCGATCCAGTTTTGAAAACCATGAAATACATGAATATTTTTTATTTAATTTTTTTATATTGAATGCCGTGAAGCAACTTCCATTAATCACAAAGATCAAAATTAATTGCAGTTCATTGTCAATAGCTTGACAGAGAAAATGTAGTGGGGATTTGGTGAATTTGATGAACTGTGACGTATATTGAATTTAAAAGTCGATTTCTAATCTTCTATCTAAGAAGAATCATTACCGGAAGAGATTGGATTTGCCCTTTGACAGAGAATGCTTTACACCGACGTCATAGCACGTTTCAGCTGTACATATGCAACTGTAGCTATAAATTTTTATTCATGGGAAATGTTTTCAATGCACGGCTGAAACGTACTCTGAGGTTAGAGCATATCTGAATTCTTACTGGTGGAGGCATTTTATATTTAAAATTTTCAGCTTATAATAAATTCTCTACTAAAAGAAGGCTTATTGATAGGGGATTTGATATCGATGGAACGTGCAGTATTTGTGGAGAAGAAGAAGAGGATTCTAACCACAGTTTTGTAAAATGTAACTTAGCTAAATAAATTTGGGCCATGACGAGTGATTTCAATAGGTGGAGCCAAAGAGAATAGCAACACAATAGTAAATTGGTGGAAGAGTTTGATTAGCAGACCAAATGGATTGGATTTTATGTTATGGATCCTTTGGAAGAATGGGAATGATAGTGTTTTTAATGATAAAAACGTCCCTCCAGCGATTATCATGGAAAGAGCGAAAAATGCCTTTCTGGAATTCACATCAAACATAGAATTTGATCAGAACAAAGAAAACTTTAATGCCTCTTGCATCAATGGTCAGTGCACAATTGCTTGTTTAGTTAGGGATTTCAAAGGCCAAGTATCGGAATGCAAGGCATATAGAATTGGAAATTCTTTCATTAATCTTGCTGAAGCATGGACTGTGCCGGAAGCTCACAATGTGGTCATTAACTTCATCAACAAGGAAATCATCATTGAGGGCGACTCACAATGTGGTCATTAATCTTGCTGAAGCATGGACTGTGCCGGAACCCCCCTGGAGATTGAAATCCATCATCGAAGGCTGCAGGTTGCTGGTCAAAAGATTGGAACGGCCAGTGGAGTATCATCATGTATATCGTGAAGGCAACAAAGCTGCAGATTGGGTCGCCAACTATGTTCATTCTTGCGATGTTTCATCTGATGTCATTCCTAGAGCTTTAAGTTTTATCTTACTTTTTGATAGGGTCCGTTTGTCATTTATATGGCGAACTATATGTCCATGTCATAGGTCAGGTTTTATCATTTAGTTTTGGATAAACACCAAGCCCTTAGCTGTGCCTAACCCTCTGTATGATACCAATAAGTCAATTTTGGATAATTGGTTATAAATTATTCCAGTATCATAGTGAAGTTTTATTATGTATATAATTCATAACACCCTAAGAACCATGTTTGCTTGCTTAGTAGTTGGAACTAAGGAAGTAGGAAGTTAGCTAGTGAAATTAATAATACACCAAAGAGATAGTGCGCGCGCGCTCTCTCTCTCTCTCATGTATTATTAATTCCACTAACTTTCTTTCTCTCTATGATGTATTATTGATTCCACTGGCTAACTTCCTAGTTCCAACTACTAAGCAATCAAACATGGTTCATGGTTTCTTACATATTCTACACGCGTCCGATAGAAAAGGTTGACAAGACGATGGGACTACATTTATCTCTTCTCCAACTAAGACAACTATCAAGTAAGGAAATGGAGCAAAGAGAAATCAATTGAACAAATTAATTTAATGTTGAATAAAGGAGAAATTTCGTCATAGTTATCGCTGTTCAATACTCAAGAGTCAATGAGACTAAAATTAAGGAAGCATACCTACTATTACCATAATTAGATTATTAATAATGTCCCCAACTAGAAATTCAATGGTAGTGAGTGCTGGGGCTGGGCCCAGCACATACAATGAAACATTAGGATTTCTTTTGGGTCGCCAAGAAAAATAGCAAAATGCATATGGTATTGTCTTCATTTTCTTGGACATGCTAATGATAGTGTGGTTAACGAGTGGTGGGGCCGGGTCACCATGAAAAGTTGTGGCTTCTATTACTGATGATTTGCAGCTAAAGTTGTGTTTGGTATCATTGTTGTTTTTATAGAAAAAATGTTTGTACTGATAATTTAAAGCATTTATAATAATAATAAAATATATATATAATATTTTCATAAAATTTGTATTAACCAACTTACAAGTTACGAGAAAAAATGGCAATAGTACTAAAACACAACCTAAATCTGCATTTGATCGATACTTTTAGCATTTGGCCATACTGATTTACGCTCTATTGATGTGAGCTAGGATCAAATTGGGTATTCAGATTCTAATCAAACCTGTTCCATTGAATCTAGCTGTCGATTGAATTTGGATATCGAATACTGTTAATCAATAAATTAAATAGGAATTATTAAAATATCATATTATAAATAAAATATAAAAAAGTTATTTTGATATTCTAATCTTAGAAGGCCCAAGAGATTAGTCGACCAGAAACAGTTGAGAAATGGTCGAGAATAAACAAAGGTTATCACCCTCGATATTCTAATCAAACCTGTAAGAATTTTATCGTTTTTGAAACTATGTATAAAACTTCTACTCATTCAATTTTGAGGGTAAGGTCTCATGCCCCCTTTTCTTTCTTATCATTAATAAAGTTTTTTCTTCCTTACAGAAATGAAATAACTCCGATCCAATGAGACTTGAACAATCAACTTCACCAATAAATACGCTTATGTAGATGTAAGCATATTATAAAAACTGCAGATAGGGCCAGGTGCAACTTGAGCAGGTTCGGTTTGGGGTTTTTTGTCAAAATGTGAATGGACTTGGCCTGAAGCAGTAAAAAATGCATACTCGGGGCCAACCCGATTTGCACCCATAAAAATAAAAAACAGAAATCATGTAGAGGTGGATCTATAAAAAGAAATAAGACTATTACACAAAATTGGTCCAAACTATCTAGGGCCTTGGCAGCGATAGACTGGATATAATCCTAACCTTTGTCAATTTTTCATACAAAAAATTACTGCTTTCAAATTTGAACTCATGTTCTCAGGCTCGACAACCCAACATTTCACCATTATATAAAGTAATGGATAAAGGCGGATCCCTATCCAATTACAAAAGGATTGAATTCGGATCACCATCAAATTTGATTTAGAATTAAGACAAATGGATACAATTTGCAGCCGTAATTAGTTCACAGTTTTGACTCTGGAGAGAGAGGAGGGGTTTATTATTGGAGAATTAAACATGTGGATTATTTAAATCCAATCTCAAAAACTGGCCTACTCACCACAGCAATGACTGACAAATTTTCTGATTAAATTAGTTTGCAAGGAAATCCAGTTCAACTTCAAAGGATCTGCCACTGCAAACCACTATCAAAAGAGAGCTTCAAATAAAAATAATGACATTTTATCACAATAATATAATAAATATGGCTTCCAGCTTTTCTCAAGCACAATTGTTGAAACCTTCAAACGCAAGCATTACGAAAGCAAAACATGTTAAAATGGGGAAGGATCTGCTACAAGCGGAGTATACAACTGGTGTGGCAGATCATTATTGATTCCACAGCTAGTAATCACGATCAGCTCATCGCTCCATCAATTGGTTCCACAAAGGGTGAACAGGCCTGATTTTACTAGCAGTGACCAGTAGTCGATTGAATGAAGGGTGGATCACCCCCTTTATCACAGACGAGTCGCACCAATAATACATATAATTGATATGACATGGTCGACTCTTATATAGTATAGTTAGATTAAAGGGTGGTGTTTTATAGTTTGGACACTTCATTTGGCCCGGGCTAACGGAAAAGAAAGGAACGTGGGAGATCTCCTTGGCGTCAGAAAGAAAGGCAACAAGACCCCTTTTTGGTTGATGTTTGGGATCCATATATTCAACTCTGAGTCCCAATTCTTAATTTATAGGACAGGTGGCAAGTTAGGTGGTACTACTTGTGTCGTATCCTGTCTCACACCAGACCCAAGACCTACCTTTATCAAAATTTGGCCGTGCCCGAACCACCACATACCCCATGAAATCATTTTCTATTAATAAGGGAAAATTAAAGGAAAATAAAGAAAACAACGACACAATAAACTAAGAATGCATTTGGAGATAAATAAGGTGGTGACAACAACAATTGTTAAATTGAACCCTAATTGTACCAAAGCTTTTCACCTTTCATTTCTGCTAAAAGATCAACTTTTGCAAGATTGAAATAAGCTTCCTTTTTATTTTCATTTTCTCTTTTAGATCAAGAGTTGGAGAGAGACATGTGTCTATCATCAGTTACGTCATTTCTCATTTCTAAGGCATTAAGGCATTAGAGATAAGACAACAATTTCATAGTGCGGTAAGGATACGATCACCTTTTGACATTAATTGCTTCATCAACACAACAGAACCCTGTCATTGTTAGTCGGCAAAGAATACTATCCCTTACTACACCACCACTCATAGCCATCGAGTATAGACATCTAATCTAAGTGCAAGAAAAGAAAGTTTTCTCTCTCTCACAAAGTCACAATCATGGCCAGCCAATTTTCTCTTAATCTAAACTTGAATTCTGTCACGAGAAGCAGAAAGAAAACTAAATCTAGATGGAGGACTCAATAAAGGAATTCTCCCTATATAAGTTGTATAACGCTATCGATCCCTTCATCATCTACCCCATCTTTGAGATCTCGTCTTATATATGGTCTCTGCATATGCCTTGTCGTTTAATTAATTAGTTTAGTGAGGCATCTTTATTCTTTCACTTTGCAATAAGATATATGGAAACTAGAATGGAGGAGAGAAAGAGGGGGAAATCTGAAGAAATTGATGATAATCAGGAAAAATGGGTGTATGATTCGTCTGTGGATCACAAGGGAGGGATTCCTCGCCGAGCTTCGACTGGTGTTTGGAAAGCCTCTCTCTTCATAATAGGTAAGAATTAGTACCATAACCCACAACACATAGAGAATGAATTCACTGATGATCATATCGATTCCACACCTTCAATTGTGATTCTCATTGCTTTACTATTTTAATTAACCGGTATGATTCTCATTTCACGTCTTGTCTGTTCTTTCTGCAGAACAATTTCACTAGGCAGGCAAGAGCATATGAGCATTAATTGATGGATGTTCATAATCCATGTAGACTGAAATTAATTAAGTTTTCCATAGCATTTTTCCTTTTGCATCTTTTAATAAATTAATTCTACCTAACTTTCAAATAATAAAATAGAGATTTTAATTGCAATTTATATTGATATCCCTTGAATGAAATAATTCATGTGGATTCCAAATGCCCCATATATGAATGAAGTAGGACTCAGAATGTATGCTGAACAGTAAAATTCCAGGTCGACTGATATATATGATGAAAACGGGATTTTTAACCATCCCAAATTTGTCTTTAACCCTTTGATGGTGATGGTATTTGTTGATGCTCGGATTGGCCCAGGTCAACAATGTCAACTCACCCCTAAGTCCAAATAGACTCGAGGTACTGGAAGTCCGATGACAGATGTGGTTGAGGAGTGGAGTTTGAGATCAGAGATATTTGTGGTCCTTGGTCTGATATCCGTTGTGTCTGGTACTCGAGGTGAATGAGTATCTCGGTATCAGTTCTGTAGGGAAGGAGAATGTCAGAGACCTCGAGTGAAGACCTAAGGCGAGGATTCCGATGGTTAAATTAATAAGAGGGTACGAGGTGGATGAGGTCTAAGGTGCGAACACCCAAACCAGGTCGCAGGAGAACAAGCAATCTCAAGAGTGAGTTAGAGAGTTGGAGTATTTTTCTTTACCTGGAGGGGGTTACCTCCTATTTATACTTGAGGCCGCCAGGGAGCAGGTGACCTCGGACAACGGCCTAGATGCAATCCGTACCGAGGGTGTGATCATCTGGGAGCGCCAAGTGAGAACATGCGATTGACTCCACAAGGCCTGCCAAGCCCAGCCTAACGTGCACCCTGATTGATCCAACGCAAGGTGCTGACATTGGCTCTGCCCGTCACCCGATTGGTTCCACTCTATGCTTCACCGCCTGACGTGCATAGGCTCGCCATTTGCCCAGCTGGATGCGCCTACATCAGTATTGACTGATGATAAGTTGAGCCATTTTCATAAGGGGATAAGCTAGCTTTAATAGCAATAGAAACTGTTGAAGCATTTGAAGAGAGAGAGAGAGATTCCAAAACCAGCTCCACCAACAAAACTTTGTTGATTTTACCCAAAATAAAAATTAAAAACCCTGTTTCTAATTTAAGTCTTCACTTAAATTAGGAATCTTCTTCAGAAGAAGAAAGGGGCAGACGTACAATATTATACTCGATATTAGCCCCAGAAAAATATGGAACGGTCTACTCGACCAATGGGTGGCTCTTTCCTCCTGTATCCAAAACCTAGATATATAAGCTTCAAATAACCAATCTTGCTGTTGTAAAGATGAAGTCATATCAACTAAATTCATTTTGCTTGGACTCTGTCTGGTGTACGTAGCAATACAATTATACTATGGCATCGGTTGCCACCAAACGGTCATGATCATGCAAGTAAGAGAAAAATTAAGGACCATGAATATAATTAAAGTTGAGTACTGCTCAATTTTCTTGGCAAAATTATGTTTCTCGTAACTATCTGTATATTTAATTAACATTGTGTTGTTGGTCGTTTGTTTTCTGGGCTAGCAATTGAATTTAGTGAGAGGCTGAGTTACTTTGGAATAGCAACAAACCTCATCATATACCTGACTAAAGTGCTTCATCAAGATCTCAAAACGGCGGCAAAGAATGTAAACTATTGGTCGGGTGTGACAACCATGATGCCTCTAATGGGAGGATTTCTCGCAGATTCCTACTGGGGGAGATTCTCCACTGTTTTGGTTTCATCATTTATCTACTTCTTGGTAATCTTCTTCTTCTTCTTACCCATTCATGCTATATACTTTCACTCAAAAGAAGATTAGGTTCTTCTATGGTAATTATCTAGACATTAAGTTAACTTAATTTCCAAGAGTCAAATATTGTCAATGGGAGCAAGGTTAACCCGTCGGGCTTGAGTTTTTTTAGCCCAAATTGAGCCTATACCTCCAAAACTTAGGCCTAATCTGTTGGGCAATGTCCACTTTCATAATCACCATCCAAGCCTTATCCCAACTATATGAGGTTGGCTAGATAAATCCATGTTTCTCCAATCTATTCTACATTAATGTCATATCCATTGTTAAATTATTAAAACTTAAAAATATAATCAATATATGTTGAGTTTTGCCTCTTAATTAAAGACTAAAACAATTAAAAAAAAAAAACGGGGAAAGGCCAGGCTGGGCCCAAATCGAATCTAATCTAATTTGAAGTCAACTTTGAATTGGATTAGGATTGAGGAGTTTTAGGTTGAATTAAGGTTAGTATTGACCTCAACCAGACCTAACCCGGCCTCACTTGCACCCCTACTAATGATAAGATAAGAGATGCAATAAATTCTCAACGGCTCTTTGACTTAGTTGGCCAGTTCAATTACACTGTTGAATGCTCCGTCCAATGTTACTGTGGCATGCATGTATCTGGGATGCAAATGGATCCTATCAAACTGCATATACCTAGATTCAAAATTAATTCATTAATATTTAAATTTAAGTGGAATCGTATTCACATATTAAATGACATTGATAAAGTAAACAACTTACGACTCTTTAATGAACATTTAGCATCGAAACCAGTGGATCACATCAAAGAAGATAAGTGTAGATCCATATTTAATCCAATTATAAACAGATAGAATTCCAATCACCCTTAACTGGATTGGATTCCGCCCTTTGGGCTTATATAAAATAAAATAAAAGTGGATCGGATTTGAATTCAAATTTGGAAAAACGGGTTCGCATCCCTAGCTAGCCCTGTTATTATTTAAGGCTTGATTCCCAACTAGGTTGGTCCGCTGGTTGCCCGGTTCTAAACAATCAATTTGTAGTACTACTTCAGCTAAGTGGATATGATAAGGATTAAGGAGTTTCATTAAAATTGCAGAAATATCCTGCAGCCTTACGAATCTAATATTACAACAACTCTACGTAACGTATCGTACAGTCGTATTTTTGTTGTTGTGGACTTACTCACTTACATATATAGTGTCTTTGTGGATGTGGGAAACAGGGTCTGAGCCTCAAAACAATGTCTGAGCTGATACCAAGCTTAAAGCCCTGCAAAACAGAAGCATGTAGCAATCCAGCAAAGCTTCACGTAGTGGTCTTCTTCCTGTCCATTTACTTGATCTCTATAGGAACTGGAGGTCACAAACCTTCACTTGAGAGCTTCGGGGCTGATCAGTTCGATGACGATCATTCAGAAGAAAGAAGAAAGAAAATGTCTTACTTCAATTGGTGGAATTCAGCTCTTTGTGGCGGTCTCATGCTTGGCGTGACGCTTATCGTTTACGTACAAGACAACGTTAGCTGGGGGACTGCAGATATCATTCTCACTGTTGTCATGGCCCTGACAATAGTAATCTTCTATATTGGAAGGCCGTTTTACCGATACAGAGTGCCCAAAGGAAGCCCCTTAACACCCATGTTGCAGGTATTCGTAGCAGCCCTGAGCAAGAGAAATCATCCATATCCTTCCAACCCTGCTCAACTCTACGAGATTCCAAAATCAGAGAAGATTCAAGGCAGGCTTCTTTGCCATACCGATAAGCTTAGGTAAGCAAGCTTCAATAAGCTGACTTGTCTTGTCCCGTAGCTACTCCAGCTGCTTCCATCCATCCATTCATGATCCATGTGAGCTATAATATAAGTTTTGAACTGATTTTATTATTGCTATGTGCTTAAAATGTTTGTGAATTGGCCGGAGTGACAGGTTTCTGGACAAAGCTGCAATCCTTGAAGATGGTGATCAGAGCAACAAATCAGTTGACAAGCAACAAAGTCCATGGAGACTAGCTACAGTAACCAAAGTCGAGGAGATGAAGCTTGTGGTCAACATGATCCCCATCTGGTTAACCTGCTTGACATTCGGAATGGGCGTCGCACAAGCCTCAACATTTTTCATCAAACAAGGAAGCAGTATGAACCCAAAGATTGGGCATGGTTTCGAGATACCCCCTGCTTCCATCTACACAGTGGCAGCCATAGGAATGATCACATCTGTAACAATCTACGACAAGATATTAGTACCCGTACTACGAAGAGCAACAGGCAACGAGAGGGGGATAAAGATACTACAGAGGATCGGCATCGGAATGGTGTTTTCAGTTGTATCCATGGTTGCTGCGGCCTTGGTTGAAAGAAAAAGGCTACAAGTGGTACGAAAGGAAATTGTGGAAGAAGGAAGAATCGGTGGAATTTCAATGAGCGTCTTCTGGTTAACTCCACAGTTCATTATCATCGGCATAGGAGATGGGTTTACTCTGGTTGGCTTGCAAGAGTACTTCTATGATCAAGTTCCTGATTCTATGCGCAGTCTAGGGATAGCCTTCTACCTGGGTGTGATTGGAGTTGGAAACTTCCTCAGTAGCCTTCTGATAACAGCCGTCGACCATTTGACTGAAAAGTGGGGGAGAAGTTGGTTTGCCAAGGACTTGAACAGCAGTCGCTTGGACAAATTTTTCCTGACCCAATTCCATCTAATTTTCGGTTTGTGTCGACAAACTTCGTGGATTTATAAGCTGGGATCTTTATGGATAGGGATGCCCATACATTGAATGAATCCCTTTATTCGAATCCATTCCAAATTCCAATTAAATATAGTTGAGCCCACTATGGATGTCAGATTTAGCTCACCTCATTCATTCTTTCCTGAATACTCTCATTTTAGGCTGATGACTGACGTTGAGGTTGGATTAATTCCGTATTCAAATTGAATACATATTTTGATTTGCTCATCACTTCATCAGTGTGGCACAGGTTTTTCATTCATAATAGGGTCATTTATTACAATACCCCCTTCATGGATTTATTTAAAAATTTCTCTATAATTTTCATTTTGCTAAAACACACTATATAATTTATGAATTTTCATTGTCTGTCCAGCCCAATCCTATTTGAACACGTCACCTTCTCCAAATTCATTTGAAATAGACGAAGTTTTGACCAGATTGTGTTCATCTGATCACAAGTTAAAGAGTTTTGATTCCTGGCCAATCCTATTTGCTAAAACACTTCATCAGTGTTAACATGTAATGTTAATAGTTTAAAAAAAATAAATAAAGAAAAAAAAATAAACTTATGAATTGCATACTTGCTGACAATTGATTTGATCATCCAAAATCTGATACACATTGTGTTCATCTTCATTGCGGAATACTCCCTTACTACTCCCCAGTAAATTAAATACAGGCAAATCGGTGATAGAAATAACACGAAACTTGGCTAATTATAGATGTTTTTTCCAATAACCAACGAAATCGTTCGGGTCAAAAGTGTTGTTTAGGGATGTGATCCGATCAGACCTGATTGTCCCCATTAATACTTGGTTTTATTCTGGATTTGCATGTTGAAGATTGAAACACCCTTCCATCTGGCACCATAGAAATTGCCTAAGTTATAAGTTTCAGATGATAATTGATCACAATGTCCACGGTTGGCACAGTGAAATTTTTTACAGTTTAATCATGCATATTGATGAGGGATAATTTGGTCATCCGAATTCTATTGTGACATGTGGCCTTTAAGTGATATTTCGACGCAGAATAAGTGGATCACCTCGATAAATTGGCCCGTAGCACCTCATTCAAGCCGAGTTGATAGGTCTTCTAGCAAATAGCGACCTATCTCAAAGACCGGCCGAGTTACAAATAGCAACTTTGGTGACCTGTAGGGTGATCCTGTTGACTTGTCTCAAAGATCCGTTGCTAGTCTGAGATCTCTAGAGTACTAATGAATCGATCATTAGACTGGCCTACCCTATCACACATCAGAGTTAATCGGACGGACCACAACCCTTGCGTAAATTATGTAATTTACGTAATTATTCTCTCGAGTGAACGGAAATGGCTTCGTGAGAACCTGAGACCCGTTGCAAGAGGACTCAAGTCACTCACATCTATATAAAGCCCCCATTTTCACCTAAGAAGGTATGCACGTTTAAACTCTTGCATTCTTTCATCTCTTAAGAACTCTCAATATCATTCACTGACTTAAGCATCGGAATACCTGCCCCAGGTAAAAACAACCCGGGCACTCTAATCCTACCTCTCTTGTAGAATAGTACAACTTGGCCATCCTTAACTCGGCCCAGTATAACTCGGCCACTGATGAGGCAAACATCCAAATCAGCGTCTGAATCATCAACACGAGAATCGCTAGATCGCTTACATCACATCTAATTTACAATTTGTTTAATGAAAGAAATGGCAAATTGTTAACCACATCGCATTAAAAAGTCTACAGTCACCAAATAAATGTAGTAAAAGTGTTTGTTGTTATTGTTGTTATTTGGTAAATGACATAATCCTTTATTGCCACTCTTCCTTATATTTCCTTAATAAGGATTATTATTGAGAATCAATAACAATATAACTCAGCCTGGTTAATCCATTAAATGGAACTCATCCATGGCATGTTTAATCATCCAAAAGTCACAAAAATGCAAAATCACAGTTATATTTCAAACAGAACCAGGCTTTGCAGTCAAGAGCCAGTTTATATTTGTTATTACTGGCCCATATTTATAGTGGAAGATCCCTAAAAAGATAATTTGTTTGGAGAAAGTTCTTAGAAAAAATGGAGGAACCCAGATCAGATTTCAGCTTTAATAGGCATTGTTGTCAGCCAAAATTGAATTGGTTGGCAGAGTCGTCTTCGACTGTGGGAAGCAGTTCAGTTGCAGCGTCGAGGGTATCAACGGAAAGGGTGGAAGCGGCAATATCTTTCACTGCGGGAAGCGGCTTAGTTGCAGTGTCGTCGGTGAATGGTTTCACGCTATGAGGTCAGTGAGGGTGAAGGGGCAGTGGGGAGGGAGGGGAAGAGAGCTCGGTTTAATTGTTTTTGATAAAATTTCGGCATCCATATGCTAGTAGAGCCAAAAGTCCGTCCGTTTCAAATTAATTTGGAAAAGGTGACGTGTTCGAATAGAATTGGGTTTTGTCCTTTGGGGAAGATGATGTCGACATCTACTTTATAACCTATTTAATTAATCAACATCTCATCAAGAATAATATTTATTTTTTCATCTGAAAATAGTAATATTATCAACTAAACTAAGTAAAAATGTTTAAGAGCATGATCCCATGATTGTTTATTTCAAAAGCCCACCTAACACTTATTCGTGCAAAAAATAAAGTTGAGCAAATAGATCCCAATAGACTGATTGCTTGTATTTGATTAGGAGAAATTGATATTTTTATTTTTTTTTTATTTGAGAAAACCTATGATGTGAAAAAATTATAGTATGGAAAGAGCATTGACCAATCAAAACCCACCCATAAATTTTGACAAATAATATCTAATTTGCTATCACATTTATAATTCCAATTGATTAGTTAGATGCTTTTCCGATTTTATATCTTTTCCATATTATAGTCGAACCTAATTTATTTTCTTATGATTATTATTGAAATGGACATTGAAATTAAAACTATTATTTTCCATTGTCATCTAGTGGAGTGTAAATTAAGTAAATGATTGCAAAATACAAGAAGTGTTTTAGTAAAACTCAATATATTATGTTTTAGTAAATGCATAAAACTATAAGAATTATCTTAATAAATGACTCTTCATTATATACACATATGTAAAAAATCATACACATTAGGAAATTGCATTTTTTTGCTATTTTTGATTCGTAAAACATATTAGAACACAAAAAAAAAAGGAAGAAAAAGAAAAAACAAGCGGTGATATGTAAAGTGTCATTTCGATCCCAGCACCTTTTATGATTTTTCCTCTTTTCTTTTCTTCTGTGTGGTCGATGGGGAGAGGGGACCTGAGGCAAGAGGGGTTGTATAGAAGGGGCGAGATACCAAAACAGGTTGTAGAGCTGCAAACGGACCAAATCGAATCAAGATGTAGGTAATTTATTTGGTTTATAATTTAATTGCAATCAGATAGTACAAGAAAAGTAAATTAAAAATGATAAAATAAACTGAAGATGGTTTTATATTTTATGTTATAAACAAAATCAATTGAAAATTATTTATATGAAACTTAAATATATGAAAAATTAATAAAAATATGATACAATATAAATATTAATAAATAGATAGATTTGTAAATCAAATCGAATTGAATTATATTAATCTGGAAAGGAGGATATGGGTTGAACCATATTCGATCCATTACAAACAGATGATCAACTTTTATGGGATTGGATATTTTGCAGCCCTAATAGGTTGTCGATCAATATGGGATGGCCCAGCCCACCATAAGATATAAGAAATTTTGAGCTAGACTACGCCTAGGCCTAGCGTTGCCTGGCTCTATGCCAGTAGACCTGAATACAGTCCCAGCCTGGACTGGGCTATAATATATATTTGTGTGGTTTTATTATTGTATATTCTGTTACGTAGTTCATTCATATGAACCTGTGCCTTTAATTTGCAGTGGATAGGACTCAATTTTTGATGGACACAAGGATGAGGTATTGGAGCACCAACATATTGACATCACTTATTACATTTGTATCATATATAATATCTTCCTTTTAATAAAACAAATGTATTAGAGGTAGGATAGCCTATATATAACCAGGTAGGGTGTCAATTCGGATCCAGTCCAATGTGATAATTGGACGTCGAATCTAGTCTAATAAATATTTTGGACCATTTTGGACTGGTCCAGGGATTGTTCAATTTGTTTAAATACCTGACTAGTTTCAACTCAAATCTAATCTATTATTGATACCTATGTTCTTATCTTTTAGCCTATTTATCAATGGATTAGATATTGACTCAATCCAATATAAATTCATTATGGACGGACCAGGTCCAATCTAATATGTCATATTGGTCCATCCAGTTCATTCAAATTCAATATGTCTTCTTGGTGTTTTTAATCCATCCAAACTGATTTTGATTTAGAGGGAGTCCAACCCAAAACCAGTCCATTGACACCCCTATAACCAGGTGCCTGTGGGGCTGCATCGAATTGAGATCTACTCCTCACAGAATGCATCTCACAGCTCCATCTCACCATGTATTGGGACCAGAGTAGATCCAAACTCGGCTGCATATGCTTGAACCAGTCTTAGGCCTATGCATCTAGTCCAACTTAGTAACCTAACCATACTCGGTCTGGGCCTGGCTTCCTATTTACAATTTAACATGAAGGGCCTGTTTGGGAGGGATGTATTGACTGAGCCTCTTTAGAAAAACTACTAAAAATAGCTTTACTGAAAATCTAATTTCTCATCTCATGTAAACATTTTTTTTTATTTTTTAAGATTTTCACCAAATATGGTTTCACAATTTTTCATGTGAGGCTGAGACCTACGCTAATGTCAGAAGCTGCAGCATGCAGACCCTCCCAAACAAGCACTAAGGATTGAAGGGGCCCTTCGATCAGTATCTGGCATAAATTTGCTCCAGTAACCTTGACAGCTAATATTATTATATTAATATCTGCATAAATTTGTATTGCCCTTTGTATTAAAAAAAAAAAAAAAGCTGGTGTCACCAAAAGACCATAAAGGCCCATTTAACCTCACAGTATAATCGCCCCTCTTTGCAACTAATTCATTGTGGGCCCATTAATCAACTGATGGGTGGCTAAGTTGGTATTAATTATAAATAATATTAAGAAAAAAAAAGTATTAAGTGAAATAAGGTTAATACGGGCAACAACTGATTATTCTTGCCTGTCCTTCGAGTCCTTTTGGTTCTTGTCTTTTCCTATCTTATTATTCACATCTTTAATTGATTCTCGTACACATCATCAATGGCCTTTTAATTAAGGTGTTATACCATGGCACATGGTGACATGGGGTCATGACTCATGGGGATGGATGCTTACTTACAATTAATGTATCATTTTTCTTTCTTTATTTTTTTCACATAAAAAATACAGCTTCACTATATATATATATATATATATATATATATATATATCCTGTTAAAGGGTTAAAAGACCTATATTAACCTGTAACACATTTTGCATGAGATTCAAGCTAGAGGGAGCAGCAATACAGCAATACATGTATTGTCGTTTTCAGTGGAGGTGTCAAGCTGATAGCTTCACAAACTGTTCAGCAGTTTAAGGGGGCTCTTCAAAATATTCTTAAACACTAGGTTGTTTCAAGCCTTCCAAATCAGATATAGAATTATGCTGATTTTTCGTTCTTTCTATATCAAGGCCGGAAATGCTTATAAATAATTGAATTAATGCAACCCATGTATGCTTCACCTTTAGACATGGTGCCATGCCATGGTGGGGAATGGGGAGATAAAAGTTGTATATGTTTTTTTCCTTTTCCTTTTCTTTCCCTGGGTTTCACCTTCATAAACAGACAAAAGGAAAAAGAAAAGAAAAACCAAGAGTTGCACCAACTCATTGTTTGTTAATTGCCTAACGGTCCTCATTTCCACATGATCGTTGTTCTTTTATCACTATACATTTTTACAACCGTACCTACTGATCTGATGTCTAATCCACCTAGCCTAAGGGTGGATTCGAGTCAAGCCGAGCCGAATAGTATCACGTTCGAACTCAGCTTGAGTCAAGAGTTCATAAGTTCGAGTTCAATTTGGTTCGACTCGTTTTAAATTTATAAAAATATTTTATTATATATTTTATAAAAATAAAAATTATATATATATATATATATATATATATTTTTTATATTTAAAAAATTAGGAATTATAATAATTAATAATTATAATATATATATATATATATTTGAGTCGACTCACGAGCCGAGCTCTAGTAGGCTCGAACTCGGATCATTTAATAATTGAGTTACTAAATTAAGCTCGAGCTCAACTGAAACCGAACTGAACCGAACTCGAACAACTTGTAAAAAGCTCAACTCGTTGCCACCCCTAAATCCACCCGTCTATAAATATTGTTCTAATTTCAATGCTTTTAATTTTGGCCTTTAATCATGACCCCTTGTCCTAATTCTTAACTCGTTGTCGATCCTTCATCAGTATTTTCACTAAACAATACTGTGAATCCGTGACAGGCTTTTTGGGCGAAACCCAGCCACGTTGCAAACCCAAATAACCCAAAAGAAGAATCTGAAATTGAAAGGCTCTTCCAAACCAATCCACTTTTGCTGTTAACTCCTTCCAAATAGGCACTGAGTCAGAGTAGATTGTCCCACGCGGCCGAAGAAAGAATTTCAGAATTCACTCACTCCTAGGTGGAAATTGGGAAAGGTGCTTCCAACTTCCAAAGTTCCAATGGTGGATGTATAAGAAATCCGCATGCACCACCCAACACTGAGAGAAATCTTATACTTCACCACATGGCGTGAATCACGTGGCCATGTTTTTCCGCAAACCTCATGCAGACTGTCCTTTTGCTCTTTCCACGGAGAAGGAAATATGAACTCAAAGCTCAGAGAAAAGATGGGCTACACACCTGATTTATATCATCGTGGGGGTCCTTGGGCTCCCCAAGCTTTTCTTTCACATCCTTATACCTATAACTAAAGGGTAGTCCATCGTTAGGTTCTCGTATTTAGCTACCCGAATGTGAAAATGATGTGGTCCGACACAATCCGAAAAGAAAATTTGGGTTGGGGGTTGGGTCATGAGTCAACTCGATGATCCAATTGTCAAGTTTAATTGGGATTATTTATACATTTGTTAGAATTTTCCACTCTTTAATTTTTCTATTTAAACTTTACTTTTTATTTACTCTTTAAATTGTTAAGTATTCAAATTTTTTATTTTATATTTAGAATTTTAAGGTTAATTCTTTTAATTTTGACATTTTTTATATAATTTTTCTTTTTTTTAATTTCAATAATTTTTCGGATGACCCGAATTGACCCATCGGAAAAAAAATGTTATTGTACGGGTAGAGTCACATTAATACTTATTTATCTCAATACTTAATACTTGGTAGAGCCACAAGTTCACGGTTTGGTTTATCGAATCGTGGGCATTATTTTTGAAACTGAACTGGTATTACCAATAATTGAAAATGAATCGAAGTTTATCAGTTCGATTAATCATCGGTTTTTTTATATTTACAATATATATTAATAATAATAAATTATAAATATATAAAATATTATAATTTAAAGGGTTTGACTATGATATGGAAAAGATACGATATTGGAAAAACAACTAACCAATAAATTGAAATCATAAACGTGGTAACAAATAAGGTGTTAGATGAAGGAAGATTTGGCCCGACCTCGTAACCACTCAACACGTGGAAAGGCAACAACTCGACACAACAGTACGCTCAAGGCGCGAACTCCAAAAAGAGGAACCCGCGGTCCGAACTCCCCACAAGGAGCATGAGCTCTTCCTTGGACCCCGAGCCTTACAAAAGGCAACAACCCAAACTGGCCCACCCCATGGCAATTTGGGCCACATCTCTATCCGAACTCAAGACCACCTCGCATACCACTCCAGCACTTCGCCTCCGGGATGTCGAACTGAACAACTGCACCGTTCTTGACACCGAAGGACTCCGTATTTAGATGCAGCGCACCTGAATTACTTGGGACCTAACGCTTGACAATTGCATTCCAACAACCACCTACCACCGCCACCTGCCACCGCCATCTCCAGTTACAGAGATAGCTCCAACAAAGATAGCAGTGGCGGTTCTGCCCCAACAGAGGTGATGAGACCCGAACTGGCAGAAGCGCAAGTAATCATACCCGACCTAACAAAAGCTTAAGAGTGAGTGTGTGAAGTGGTTATAAAAGGCTCTCTACCATCCAAGAACGAGGTATGTGAACTTTGCGTCATTTGGTTTATCATCTTGCCTTTGATGATACTAACTTGAGCTTCGAAGCATTCTCATTGGGTCCCTCCCCGGAGATACTTGCTTTCTTCCCCGTTTCAGGCACCTTCTTCTCCAGCAAAAGGTAAGATCTTTGATAACTAGGACTAGTCGGATTGCGCACCATCAATTGGCGTCATCTGTGGGAACGCTTCTAAAAGCCTCACTCTAAAACTCTCATAACGTCTTTTTTTTCCAAAAAATACCCAACACTCATGGATTCTTCCAGCAATGCCGGACGTGGCACGGAGATGAACACCACCAGGGAACAACTTCAAGTTCCCATGGTGTGCATCTGACAGTTCACCATCCCCCTTCCGATGGATGGGATCCCCAACCTGAACGCGCCACGAACAATGGAGCCCGTAAACCTTCCCACCGTAAGCGTCCCCCTTCCTCTCCCTGTCGAGACAACCTTTACTAAACCAACTGTTGTCCCCCTGGCGACTAGCCAGAGCCAGTTTGACGACCTAATGCAGTGCATGCGGGCAATGCAAGCCCAAATGCAACAGTTCCAGCAGCATCAGCTCCAGCAGCACCAAGAACTATACCACCTCTCTCAATATCACTATCAGCAGCAATTCCCCCAACTGCCTATGAACTAACTGCAGCTTCCACCCCGGCACCCTGCTCCAAAGCCGGTTAAGGCTTCCTCTCAGAGTGGACACCATCACCGAGGAGAAGCCTCCCAACTTCAGAACCCCCCTAACAGCCAGGTCTCATCCCCGGGCCGAAGGAAAAGAAAATTCACCCCCGCCTCGCAGCTCGCAGGCGGGTCGAGAACCTCGCCCGCAAAGTCAGCACTTGGGCGCTCCAAGCCTGAGCTCCCGCTCACAGAGAACCGATTCAGCGTCTTAGCAGCGAACTACCAACATTCCGGGCCCATCGAGCTCGGCAACACAGAGGCCAGCAGTGCCAGTACCAGGCCCACTCAGCAACGAAGGCGCCGGCGAAGTCGCCGAACTGCCACCCGTGTCCTGCCCGAGCTCAGAGGTAAAGAAGAGACAAGCTCGGACGAGGTAAAAGATACCCCTATTCTCTCAGTTCCTTCCCCCCTCTCATCAGAACTCCTTGTAGTCCCCATGCCCAGAGACTTCAAACTCCCCCCTTTAGACAAGTATGATGGGTCCTTCGACCCCAACGACCACGTCGATGCCTTCCAATCCCAAATGCACCTGGCAAGGGCCAGCGAGTCGTGCATGTGCGTGGCTTTCACCACCACCTTCAGAGGGGTGGCTCGCACCTGGTACAGGAACCTGGCCCCCGGGTCAATAAGAAGCTAGACCCAGTTCGTGTAGGTCTTCACCGCACACTTCGTTACCAGCAAACGGTGCCCCAGAACCGAGAAAAGCATCTTCGGAGTAGTCCAGAGGGAAGGAGAGTCCATCCGGGGCTACATCAAGCGGTTCAATGACGCGTGCTTACAGATACCGCAACTGGACCCCACGGTACAGCTCGCGGCGACCAAAAGAGGAGTAACACACAAGGAGTTCAAATGGCACATGGTAGCCAGCCAGCCCGCGACCATGGCCGAGTTCCTCAAGCTCGCGGATAAGTTCATGAGAACAGAGGAAGAGATCAACCAAAGGACCGAAGGCGGGGTCGAGAAAAGGAAAAGAGAAGGCAAGCCCTCCAACCCAGATGACAGAAGAAAAAACCTAGCCCGGAGGCGAAGCCAAGCTAGTCGTCCCGAGCTCCCTTAGCAACTCGAACAGACTACACACCCTTAACACACGAGGCGGACTGAGATCTTGATGATGATCAAAGATGCCCCATACGTAAAATGGCCACCTCGCCTAAAAGGGAACCCAAACGAGAGAAATAAAAATTTGTATTGTAGTTTCCATAGAGATCACGGTCATAGTATCGAACAGTGTAATAATCTCCGAGACGAGATAGAGGGACTCATCCGTTGCGGGTACTTGAGAAATTTTGTACAGTATAATAATAATAATAATAATAATAATAATAATAATAATAATAATAATAATAATAATAATAATAATAATAATAATAATAATAATAACAAAAATAATAATAATAATAATAATAATAATAATAATAATAATAATAATAATAATAATAATAAGACAGGTCGGCAAAGGGAGCACGAAAGAGATGCCCCCGAATCCAGCAGCAGGCCAGCCGAACCATCACAAAGACAGCCTCCGGAAGAGAGGCCAGTTCAGGGAATCATCCACGTAATAGTGGGAGGTTCGGTGGTAGCAGGTTGTACTTCGGCAGTGGCCTGGACGTCAGTTCGCAAAGCGGCCTGAGAAGAACAGAACCCTCCAAAGAGGCCGAAGGCGAAAGAACCGATCTTCTTCACGGAAGACGATGCGCGAGGTGTCCACTACCCCCACGATGACGTGCTTGTCATAAAACTAAGGATCAGTGACTTCGAAGTCAGGCGTATACTTGTGGATTCAGGTAGCTCAGCAGACATCCTCTTCAAGTCGGCATTTGACCAGCTTCAGTTGCAAAGAAGCGAGTTGAAGCCCGCGAACACTCCTCTAGTGGGCTTCAGCGGAGAGGAAGTCAGGCCCCTTGGGAAAATAACAGTACCTGTAGAAGTCGGCACACGGCTTTGTGCGGTCAGACTCAACCACGATTTCCTGGTGGTCGCGACCCCCTCCCCATACAATGCCATAATATGGCGGCCAATTACGCATGTCCTATGGGCAGTGGTCTCCACCTACTATTTGGCAATGAAGTTCCCTACAGACTTTGGTGTGGGGGTAGCGCGGGGCGACCAGCTCGAGTACTGCAAGTGTTATGTTGCCGCCCTGAAGGGAAAAACCAAGGCGGCCGACGACCTCGATCTGGAGCGGCCTACGGAGCATGGTGAGGAACGAGCTTCACCCACAGAAGAAACAATCGCAATCCCAACTTCGGCTACGGACCCAGCTCAAACGCTACAGATCGGTGCTTCTGTTAAGGAGCCTCTACGAACCAAACTGACGAGTTTCTTACTTCAAAATTTAGACATTTTTGCATGGTCCACGACCGACATGCCCGGTATTGACCCTAGCCTTATAAATCACAAACTTAATACTGACCCTGTAGTTAGACCCATTAGACAGAAGAAATGCAATTTAGCCACGGAGCGCTGGAGGGCGGTCGACAAGGAGGTCGAAAAGCTCCTCGCAGCGGACTTCATAAGGGAAGCTCATTACCCAAGCTGGGTAGCCAACCCAGTGCTGGTGAAAAAGGCAAACGGCAAGTGGCGCATGTGCGTCAACTACATCGACCTAAACTGAGCATGCCTGAAAGATTGCTTCCCCCTCCCCAGAATTGACTGCCTAGTGGACGCGACCTCGATACATGAGTTGCTAAGCTTCTTGGATGCCCACTCAGGCTACAACCAAATCAGGATGGACCAGTCCGATGAGGAAAAAACCAGCTTCATAGCTGAATTCGACCTGTACTGCTACAAGGTCATGCCCTTCGGACTGAAGAATGCTGGGGCAACCTTCCAAAGACTTGTGCATAATCTATTTTGGTCCTTAATTGGCACGAAAATAGAATGTTATGTAGACGACATGGTCATCAAGACGCAGTTTTCACAAGAGTTAATACAAGACTTAGATTTTGTCTTCCAAATTCTGCGTCGATTTAGCATGAAACTGAACCCAAACAAATGTGTCTTCGGTGTCACCTCGGGTAAGTTCCTAGGGTACATTGTCAACCGATGCGGTATTGAGGCCAACCCGGATAAGATAAAAGCCATCCTAGATATGAGACCACCCCGAAAAGTAAAAGAGGTTCAAAGGCTAAATGGCCGCATAGCCGCTCTGAGCCACTTCATGTCCAAATCGGCAGACCGTTGTCTACCTTTCTTTAAGGCAATCAAAGGCAAAGGGTTCGAATGGACCCGGGACTGCCAGCTTGCGTTAGATGAGCTAAAAAGCTACCTCGCTAGTGTGCTAATCTTAGCCAGGCCCGAGGAGGGCGAGGTCTTAGAACTGTACCTCTCGGCAAGCGACGAGATGATCAGTTCGATACTAATAAAAGAAGTAGATCGGGTCCAGCGGCCCATCTATTATGTTAGTAAAATTCTGCAGGAAGCAGAGATGAGATACCCGCAAATAGAAAAGCTAGCGTATGCACTGGTAATCACATCTCGGAAACTCTGCCCATATTTCTAGGCTCACAATGTCATCGTCTTAACTAACAAACCTCTGAGGCAAGTTTTACTCAAGCCCGAGATTTCCGGTCGGCTGATGAAGTGGGCCATCGAGCTCAGCGAATATGACCTTCAATATAAGCCACGAACTGCTAGGGGCAGAGGAGGTCGCTCCTGTCCTTGAAGCAGAGCCGAGCTGGATCAACCCATTCGTGGGCTTCTTGCTAGATGGAACCCTCCCCGCGGACCACAATGCAGACAAGAGGGTACAGTGCCAGGCAGCCAAATACGTCATAATAGACGAACGACTGTAATGGCGGTCCTACACGCTCCCCTACCTGCGTTGCTTGTGACTTGCCGAAGCCAAGCTCATACTCCGCGACACTCATGAAGGTCTGTGCGGCGGACACTTGGGAGGCAGGGCCCTCGCCCAAAAGGCACTTCGACAAGGGTACTACTGGCCAACGATGAAGGCAGAGGTCGTCGAGCTCGTCAGAAAATGCGACAAGTTTTAGAAGCATGCCAATATCCACCATCAGCCTGCCGCCGACTTCAAGTACCTCACCAGTCCATGGCCCTTTGCGCAATGGGGCATCGACCTCCTGGACCATTCCCGCCAGCAACAGGTGGGAGGAAGTTCCTAGTGGTGGCGATAGATTACTTCACAAAGTGGATAGAAGCCGAACCTCTGGCGACAGTTACAGCCGAAACGTACAGAACTTATTTTGGAAGAACAAAGTATGTCGCTTCTGGTTACCTTGGGTATTGATCTCCGACAATGGCAAGCAGTTCGAGGATATCAAGTTTCAGGAATAGTGCCAAGATATGAGAATTTAGCAGAACTTCACATCGGTCGCACACCCGCAGGAAAATGGTCAGACATAAGTAATGAACAGAGCTATCCTCCACGAACTGAAAGCGTGACTAGACCGGGCAAAAGGGTTGTGGGCGAATGAGCTACCAAGTGTTCTATGGGCTCACCGAACCACGAAAAAAACCACCATAGAAGAAACCCCCTTTAACCTCACCTACGGCACTGAAGCGGTAATCCCAGCGGAGATCGAAATACCTACACTACAAATTGAAGCATATGACAATCAGACAAACGAAGACGAGTTACATACCAACCACGACCTATTGGACGAGGTAAGAGACCTCGCACACATCCGGACCACAGCCTACTAGCAAAGAGTAGCTCGGTACTATAATGCCAGAGTAAAGAAGCGAAACTTCTGCGCCGGTGACCTAGTTCTCTGTAAGATCATGGCACCCGAGCCCGGCATTGGCAAACTTGGACCAAATTGGGAAGGGCCCTACCGAATAAAGAGAGCACTCGGGGGGCATACGAGCTCGAAACTTTAGAGGGCAAACAAGTACCCCGAACGTGGAACGCCGTTAACTTGAGACGATACTATCTATAGATCACTAAACGAAGTGGACTAAGTCGCTACCAGAGCCTTAAGGCTAGAATGCCGAGTTAACAAGGACCTCAGCACGAAGGCAAAAAGGCCACATGAGTGCAGTAACCCAGACATTTTTTCAGTTCGGCAAATACTGTTAGTTCGGGAGAGAGAACGACCAACACTTAACCAAAAGAGTCATTCCATTGCAAAATAAGGGAGTGTACATTTCCAAAAAAAAAAAAAGAGAAAAGCGAACTCACAGGCCCAGAGGTACTTCTTCACCATCAGAAGGCACTTCAACGACACCCGAAGGTCCTACCTCGTCTTCAGAATCTGGCTCATCGTCAGCAGCGTTGGCCATCTGTTGAGTTTGGGGTACGTATTCCAGATTATCCACCGGCTCAGTTTAAAGCCCCTTCTGTACAAGCCCACCATCATGTCAAAGCGCGGCGAGGCGATATATTCATCGACGACCTTCTTCTTGGCATCCTCGATGCCTTGAGAAAAGATCTCCGTCCTCTCCCTAATATCCTCTTGAAGGTATTCAACCTGATGCTATAAGTCCAGTCTCAGGTCCACCATGTGCTTCACCACAACTCCCATGGCCTTGATATCTCTCCGATACCTCGCCAGCCTGGTCTGTGCAGCGCGAGAAGCCACCTCAGCAGCTCGGGAAGCCGCCTCGACAGTGCGGGAAGCCTCTTCGGCAGCTCGCGCCTGCCTCGAGCTCCTTTCCACTTGAGCCACCAAGGCATGGATAGAAGAATTCGCCTACCAAAAGGAAAAATAACAAATGATCAAAAGAACGATAGCAAGAAAAATGAAAGCAAAGATCCCGACAAAGAAGTTGCTGACTTACCACCATGACATTAGTGGCAGTACGACAAGCCACCTGGTTCAAAGGAAGATCGGTCCATGCCGCGACCTCCTCAGGGTAAATGGCCTCCTTACTCTTCTGAAGAGCATGGTTCGGCGACAACATGCTCCTGAACTCGCCTTGGGCTCCCGAGCATGAGGGCCCAGCTCGCGTATAAGCAGACCCAGATTAAGCGGGAGCCCCCGTGTAAGTAGCCTCGGCATAAGGGGCCCCTGCCGCTTCTTGCATTGGAGGGGCCATCTCGGGCTCCATTGGCGGATCCACTGACGGGTAGTCTAGTACCTCGAGCTCCGCATCTCGGGGCAGCTCGGCACGAGTCCATTTGGCAACTCGCTTCCTCCTCTTCATGGCATGAAACAGGTTCCCACCACGAGTCTTCTTTGAGTCCATCACACCTGCAAAAGAGCTGGGCATCAGGAAAAACGAAATAACAGAGCAAAACAAAAGATAGCCTCTGAGTAGGAACCTACCCGAACTCAGACCGACCGCGATGAGCTTGGCCTCCATCAGATACTGATGGCATTTTAGCCCAAGTCGTGCCCATTGCTGGAGGTTCTTCTCCGTCTCCTTATCAAGCGTAAAATGACATCAAGGGCAGCCATCCCCCACTCGGTTTGGAATGGCCACCCCAATGCACTTTGCACCCCGAAGTAGTCCCGTTTCCACGCCGAGACCTTGTTGGGAAGATTGTGTAAAATCTTAAAACCCGGGCGAGGAGACAGGTAATACGCCCGCCTACACCAGGGAAGGAGACCCGCTTGCTTCTTAAGCATCAGAATGGAAGAAAAAATCTCCAAGTCTAAGGGCAAGATCTGTTCGCAAAATAGGAAGATTGTCCCCACCAAGTTACGAATAGAATTCGGGTGAAGCTGGCCGACAGTAACGCCAAAGTGGTTCATGACCTCGAATATAAGTGGGTGAAAAGGCAGGCGCAAACCAGCAGCGAGTTGCTCCCAGAATATCACGATGTCATCAGGACCGTGTTCCCAAGGGAAACTGCCCGAAGGTATAAAATAGGTATACCCCCCAGGCAAGTTAAACTGGATAATAAGGGAGTGAAGCCCCTTAGGCGTCATGGTCGAGGGCCCAAACTTGTTCAACGTCAAACCACCCAAGGTGACTCGGCCTATGGGTTTGAACTCTTCCTCGAGTTCTATCTCTGGTTCACTAGGATTGTCGGGGGATGCAACTCGGTTCGTAGAACCTGCATCTGACCCCCATGAAGAACTGTCTGAGCTATCTGAGCTAGACATCGGAAGGAGAAAAAGGATCTCAGGAAAGTACTCACCCGGAAAAAAGCAAACGGACTACGGGAACGTGAACGCGAGCTGAAACTTGGACGCAAGCTCAAGAAGCAAAACGCGGGATAATGACAGCGACTGGGGTCCTCCACTATTTATACCCACAGTAACCGAGAATCAACGGTTCTGATCAAAGCAAATCCAATGACCCACAGTCGCACTGACCGCACGTCTCCTAAGACCAAGACGTGACTAGTCGCACGTCTCCTATAATTGTCTCTATGGTATTCAAAAATTACAGAAGTGTTGCATATAAGACAAATGTATCATCTTTACCCCACTATATCATTGCCTCTACAATATTTGAAACTTATAGGAATGTCACATATAAGACAAACCTCCCTATGTAATTGACTGTGTGACATTTGAAAATTATAGGAGTGCCACATATATTTATTTATGATTATGCCATCATATAAAATAAAATGGCATCCCTCTTCTCTCTCGCCTAATTCTCTCTCTTTTTCTCTCCTCCTATTCCCTATCTCAACTTTATTTATTTATTTATTTATTCATTTATTTTATTATTATTATCTAAATATTTATTTATTTTACTAAATTATTTCTTTATTTAAAAATAAT
The DNA here is from genome assembly GCF_056320005.1 of Nelumbo lutea. Taxonomy (NCBI): domain Eukaryota; kingdom Viridiplantae; phylum Streptophyta; class Magnoliopsida; order Proteales; family Nelumbonaceae; genus Nelumbo; species Nelumbo lutea. Next base: position 15,968,866 of record NC_142685.1, on the reverse strand, counting down.
TTACTAACAAATTATTCTCTCCCCTTGAGCCCAATATGGGTTGTTAATGAGTCGGATCTAGTTCAAGATAGCCTATACTAATCCCATCCCAATAAACTTTTATTTATTCATTTATTTATTTTATTTTATTTTATTTAATAAATTATTATAAAAATAATAATCTATTAAAAAAAACTAGTGTTGAACCAATGGTTTAGGTCTACCTAGTGGAGCTAAATTGATTGAACATAATTACAACAGCTCTAATTCCATGATTTTGTCTCAATTACTAATTGAATCGGTTTTCATTCTTACCTGTCTAGAATTGATTCAGATCTAGAATTGGTTAATTTATGAAATATATAATTTTTTAACTTTCTTATATTTTTTATCATTTTTTGTGTTTAAAATAGTGACTTTGATAGATAATAAATTAGATAATATTAGTTAAAAATTTTTAACTTATTAATATAAAAATAATTTAGTGTTTTTATCATATTTTAAGGTTATATTATCAATTTTTAAAATTTAAGTTATTATTTAATAAATAAGTATTGTTTTCAATATAATGAGACCTATAATTTTATACCAATTAAATAATTGGTTCAAAACCGGTTCTACCTAGAGCTTACCCCATTGATGACCCTAAATGGGCCCACTAATTATTTATTATTTGTAGTAATATAGTTATAATTATTTTATTTAATAAAAAATATAATTTATTATTATATCTCCAAATGTCATTTTTCTATTTTGTCGTTCCCGCTAGTTTAGCTTGGGGAAAGTTCCCAATCAGTACCTTGTACTTTGGCTCGAGTGATAATTTGATCCCCGAACTTTAAAATGTGACAATCCAGTACCCGAACTTTCAAAATGTGACAATCTAGTACCTGCCATTAACCAGTCCGTTAATCAGCTATTAAGTGACATTTGAAAAGTCAAAAATGCCCTTTGAATGTCATCTACTTCTCTTTATCAACCATCCAAACGATGACAAAAAAATGAATAGTCCCAAATCCTAGCATCTTCTATTCAAAAAAGTTGGTGACTATTTAGAAGAATTTAGAATTTGGGGCTGTTCATTTTATTGTCAATTTTTTTATGGTTGATAAAGAGAATTAGATGGCATTCTTAGGACATTTTTGACTTTTCAAATGTCATTTAACGGCTGATTAACGGATTTGCTAACGACAGGTACTGGATTGTTACATTTTGAAAGTTCGAGTTTGGAAACCAAATTGTCACTTGAGCCAAAATACAAGATACTGATCAAGAATTTCTCCTATAGCTTAATATATACCTAACTTCTTTTCACAGTTCTCAATTCAACATCATAGCTAGGACCAGCGGCATTATAGTTAGTTACGAGGGTTTCTAGTGATGCCATCGTTATCGTCCATTCAGCCTCTTTAGGACCCTTAACTCTAGTATTCTAAGCAATGTTATAAGACTCGGCCGGACTGTGAAAACTAAGAACCGGTGGTCTTTCTGGGTCCCGATTAAATGACTGGTTTTTTGAGTCTTACAACACTATTCTAAGAATAGCCTCTGACGATCAGGAAAAGAGCTTTCAGTGCTTCCTTATCAAGATAAAGGTAAATTATGGATGTGCATTTAAAAGTGACATATTTTATATAGATAATAGTTGAATTTGCAGACATAATTGTATCTACTTTCTTCTTATTCATTCTTTTTTATAAGTTGTATCTATTTTTGGGAGAAGATGATCATGTTGTCTGAACTTCTCTCAAACAATGGAATCAAAAGGAAAATCGGTGGTACAAACAAAGGGGAATATCACACTTTCACTGATATCCTGAAAAGTCCACATCTACACTCAAATCTAGTTTGCCTCCCTGTACTTTGATTTACGAAAAAAAAAAGAAAAAAAAAAGCCCTTCTCTCACATTTCAAATATATGCAAATACATTCCTTCCTTTTTACAAAAAAAAAAAAAAAAAACTTCCTTTAATTACCCTGTAATGGAAACATTGAAATTATGACACTGCGGCTATGCCTTTGTCATAAATGTACATAAGGCTGAGTTAGGTTGCCGTGCAATTTTATTTGCACTAGCATAAATGCATAGGAATGCAAATGATAAAAAAAAAATGCAATTTCTTGTTTAATTTTATTTTGGATTTTATTTTATTCCGCCGCATGTCTTAATTTACTTTATTTGTGTTTCATTCAAGCAAAATAAGTTAAAATTTGAAACAAAAATAAGTCAAAATTTACACTTGAATCATTTGCATTGCTATAATTTTGCATCAATACAAATTTATTTACATTGCAACCAAACACAGCTTAAGGCTTATTTTAAAAAAAGTAAAAATACATACAAAATATAAGGTTTTGCACTCCTTCTAAACGAATCCATTACAGGTCCAATCCAATCATATGAACACTTTACCGGTCCATTGACACCCGTACGTTTTTCTTTTCTTCTTCATGGGGCTACACAATGGGGGAGTAGCCCATCCCCCTCCCTCAAAGAATTACTGTTACTGAGCTATTCCCCCTTCTCAGTCAAATCTTATAATGATTATTAGAAATGTTCAGGCATAATAATTTAATTGGACAGTTGGACCCAATTAAGGCTCAGTCTATACCCATTTTCATACTCTTTTAAGCGTCTATCACAACCCTATTTGAATAGTGAAAGTGTAAAAGCTTGGGTATGGGCCTCTGGAGAACCATGCGCATGTTTGTTATATTGGGCCCCAAAACATGCAATCTTTGATCAGAACCCACTAGAGACAATAGGCCCTATCATGAAGGTTTATTGGGCGAAATATTTGCTAGATTCTTATTAAAATAGGTGTTTTTAGAGCAAATATTTAGACGGGTCAAATACATTTGAATGTGCTGATTTTTTTTTTTTTTCATATGTCATCTTAAATAGGACCCATCGTTGTATAAGTATAGGTTTGGGATTGCTTAAAAATAAGTACTTATTAAAATGAGCATTTATTTTGGGCCAGGACCACACTAATAAGAATTTATTTGCCTTTGAGAAGTAAGTCTAAATAAGTGTTTATTTCTGAATAAGCACTTAAAAATAAATCTAAATTTTTGACTTATTGTTAAGTACTTATTCAGTAAGTGTTTATTTCCTTTCTGGCCTATCTTGACCCACCACTTCATTTTGAAAACACTTATATTACCCCTATTTGAAATAATTGTTTTTTCACCAAACACTCATAAACACTTATTAGAATAAGCCCTCCTTTTTAAGAAGTGGCCAGAAACCATAAGAACTGTTTCCATTATGTGTTTATTCAAAGAAAGCCCCATCCGTAAAGCTGTGTTTGGTTGCAGTGTAGTTTTATTTATATTAGTACAAATGTATGGGAGTATAAATTAAAACAATGCAAATTTTGGTTTAATTTTGTTTTGTATTTTACATTATTCTGCTTTAGGTCTTATTTTACTTCATTTATACTGCAACCAAACAAAGTAAAGTAAAATTTAAAACAAAATAAATCAAAATTTACATTCAAAACATTTGCACTGCCATAGTCAACCAAACACAGCATAAGGATTCTCTCTCCTTAATCTGCATTCACACCCACACATACTCCGATCACTGAAAGCAAGATGGTATCAGCCCATATCTTGAGAGATTGGGTCAGAACCAAGAGGTTAGGGAAAACAATAAGACATTTCAACTTCTGGTATTCCCAAAATGCCATTCTCTACCAAAAACAAAAGAAAAACACTTCTGCTGCTCTTGGGTTGTTTGGAGTAATTTCTAATATTTACATTTACATGCAAGATGCAATATAAACTGTAAAACATGTTCTAAACTCAAACTTATGTTGCCAAACTGGCGTCAAAAAATAAATAAATAAAAACTTATGCAACATAAACGTTCCACTTGTTTTATGGAGTCTGAGCTGCCCTGAAACCCATCAAACCATATATAATTAGTTTTATAACTAGTTAACAGTGGTATGTTTGGATAGAAACAGATAGAAATTAGAAAAGCGTTAACACTTAACAGTGCTCCCAAAGAGTAAGGACGCTTTTGGGTCCCTAACCTTTTGTTGGTATATATTCAAGTTGTTAAGCTTGGATCCAAAGCAAAACCCCACGCTTTAATTCGGTGCTTTGGAGTACGGAATAAATGGGATGCTTTGGGGTCAATTGATACTCAGATGCCATTTAATTTGAATTCCTTTTAGTTGAGAGCATTATTAATTAGCAAACATGATGTGACAATTAAAAAAAATTGATACAAGAATAATCTGAATTTAAAATGATTTATTTGATTCACGAAACTAGAACCAAAAGCTTATTATGTAAAGGAATTGAAGAGTGTGATAGAGTATAAATTGAAATCTTCAGAACCATAGGAAATTCATCATATCTCATAGAAATGAAATATGCCAAGAATGGGCATCCATAAGAGATCTTCACCAATTTTCTTTTTCTTCACAACCAAGGAACGGGTGCAAGAAGGCATATTTGTCTGTAATATTAAATGAACTACTTATATATATATATATATATATATATATATATATTTATCACAAAACTGGACTTGAATTTATATTTTTTCAAAAAAAAAGGCAAAAAACACATCACTGTTTTCTCAAAAATTGGCCCATCTAATAAAATGTCATTTTAACTTTTTTTTTTTCTCGAAACGTTTTTAGGTATGGTGGCTGACGTGGAGCCAAATTGAATTTGAAGCCTTTAACCCAAACACAAGGCTAAATATTGAGCTTGGGCTTTGGATTGTTTGGACTTTATGGCCCACAGGTCATAACCATCAAATCCTACGAAAGGGTGCTCCAGACCCACAAAGTGTTGCAGAGTGCATACCTGTTGTTTCTTGATATTTGACACGGGATAAAAGTAATGTAAAGCACCTTTTAGTTAGCAGTTAGGTTCTTCTTCAAAAGTTTGCATCTCTATATCTACAAAGGGGAAATTGCAATTACAGTGGTTACTTCTCAAGTTTGTTTTCCATCGAAAATTGGCTTGAAGAGTAGAGGCACTGAGCCACCTTCTTAATTTTTTTTTTATGAAAAAAAAAAACACTTTTTCATAAAAGCATACCGAAGAGTTGGACGAAAACATCTTAGAAATCAATATATATATATTGAAATGATCCAACAAGTGAGACATGACACTTGATGACCATGGAACGAAGTCTTTTCGAAATATTTATTTTGAAGCTTTTGGTTTCATCCGAATACCCACTCTCCCCACTCCACGTGGCAAAACATTGCTTTTAACTTTTAAGATGATCTTGAGTTTGGTGGTCCATGTTTTTATGGAGGACCGAGCAGTCTAATTCGGTTCTTTGGAATGCATCTAATCGGGTTGACAGTCTGGTTGCTTCAATTCAAAGACGTGGTTCTGCAAATTCCTTGCCAGATCATTCCATCCCTTTTTAGCAACTTTATCACTTTGTCATTTTATTTTTGGAGACCTCCTGGTAACATCATATATATTAGGATTTTTTTTTTTTTTTGCTTTTTTTTGTTTTTTTTCTTTTGTCTCAGTAAATCATTAACATATTAGGAATCAATCCAGAAACAAAAAGAAAAAGAAGTTTAATTGCTTTGAAGCATATCTATAATATAGAAACCATTATTATCCTGAAAAAATAATTAATTGTTTATATTACAGAATTTGCAATTTATTGACCAAACACGAATCCCATCGACCTTTAGACCAGGCTTTTTTTTCTCCTTCCTTTTCATTGTATTTAGGAATAGGATCTGGATTAATCTAATGGACAGATTCCCAACTATATGGGGTCAATTACATGAATCCTATTTCCTCATTCTACTCAGTGTCATGTCATAATTAAATTATGAAAGATTAGATAATATTTTTATTACTTTCAAATTCCACTCAACTAATAAAATAAAAGGCAATGATTTGTCTTTATATCCCCCATCGCCACCATCATATGCCTAAATTGTGGTTCTGGAGAGAAATCCAATTGTTAGCCACAGTATATCCATTTTCTAAGGTATTAATGGTGGTGTATAATTCTTAAGGTTTTATTTGTTTCTCTGTAAATGGATGCCAAAGATTTTTAACACAGTGTTGATTGTTAAAGGGGTGAAAATATTGTTCACATATTCCAGTCTGAAAAAAAAAAAAAAAACCCATTTTACTCTTACAGCAAACGGAGATTAAGGCTCAACTTGGTAAGAGTGTAAATATAAATACATACAGTAAAAATACATGTTTAAAAATATAAAATACAAGGCTTGGCATTGTACATGTCATATTTGTATCTATACTCCTTTCAAACCGAACCTAATAAATTTTGTTTGGGGAAGGAAATTTACGATCTCTTTTATATATAATATTTTTGGGTAAATCTATGATACGGGAAAGATATAATATAGAAAGAGTTTTGACTAATCAAAATCCACTAATGAATTTTGATCTATAATACCTTATTTGCTATCACGTTTATAATTCCATTTTATTACTCAATATTTTTTACCCACGTGGGTTCCCTGTTAATTAGAAAATCCAAACATGTTTTTTATTTTCCTCAGTTATTAGGGTTCACATTAAATTGCTTATTTCCTTTCTTTCCTTTTCTTTTATTCTTTCCCGTGCTCTGATGTCAAATGTTACAAAGATTTAAGATCGTTGGTCACAAGGTTTCTGATATTAGTGGAATTCTAACCGATTTGTCTATCATGGTTGACCATTTTATGCTCAATTGTTTCTCCATGGCATTAATGAAAATGCTTAATCCAGCCCGTAACTATTGTCGGACTCGATTGGACCAGATAGTCAGATCGTTTGGAACAAGAAGATGCAACCCAAAACAAATTGGTTTTTTGGATGCCAAATTAATTTCATTGCAGGTGCTAAAACATATAATATAAATTGTTAAAGCTTATTTGAATTAATTGAATGGTCGAACCAAATAAGTGAACCGTTTAATGTATGACCAATAGCCAAAATGATTTTATCATTTTATGTCCTCTCTAAAACTGGCTGGAGTTCAGCCAGCAACCAACAGTCTCTTAATTCCATTACTTCATAATTAGCCACCTGCACTTTCCTCCTCGGCTCCTCTCTCCTTAAAGGTCATGGATTACAGTCTTGCATTGGGAACATTTTTCTATTTTTGTGTTTTATTTTATTTCTATGTGTTATTTCATGGGAAGATATTCTAATGCAAGGTTATAAAGACTGTTTAAATGAGGCTTGTAATGACTGGGTAGGGATGTCAATTTTTCCATCCTAACGGGACCCGATTTCTCCGGCCCAATAGGGTTGGGGATGAGGATTGTTTCGGTGGGATGGGGATGAGACGAGAACTAATAGGAATCCCCAATCAGGATCGGAATTAGAGATAGAGGTTAAATGCCTCGCCCCACCCCAACCCTGATTATACATATTAAAAAAATTATTTATTTTAAGTAAAATCTAAGAAAATACAAAAATTCGGATTCCCACAGGGAATCCATCCCCATTGAAAATCGGGGATAGAAGACAAATTTTATCCTAATAGGAATCAAGGACGAGGATGAATTTAATTTCAGAATTGGAGTCACCCACCCCGTTGCCATTCCTAGGCAAGGGAGCGTTCCCTTGGCTGAAGTGCTGAAGTGCCTTGCCCCTGTATAAATAAATTGTGGCATCATTTAAAAAGGAAAAGTGAAAGAGAAAAGGTGATGCTGCTTTGGGTGATTCTGCCACAGCCTACATAGCTTAGAGTTTGAGCTAGCTTTTCCTTGTTTATTTTTACTAAATGTTGGCCTTTCTCGAGAAGAACTCCGCACTATAAGAAAGACCACATTCTAAATTTGGCAAGTCATTAGGTCTTAGCGTTTTGCATAGATTATAGATGGCCATGGCTTTCCATAAAACATGAAGCACTAACTAAAAGTGTGTGGAACAAGAATATTTAACACTTTCACTTCTTCATTTGGGACAATACCATGAATGATCACTTGTAATCATCTCATGTCCCCATAGACCAAACCTTAGCAACCTTTTTCTTCCTCTTTCTGATCAGTGCTTGTAGTTGGAATACTGTGATTTAAAGTTGTATTAATGAAAATTGAAATATATATGATTAAAAAAGAGTAAATTGCAAATTAGTAACCTATATTTTAGGGCTAATCTATTCTCACTTTAATTAATTTTGGAGAGTATAAGTATTGTAATAATACATTTTGAAGTTGATTAGAGGGTAAGACAGGGCTATGTCATCCCCTTTGTATTTGATATTAGCGGTTTTTTAATAAAATTTTAAGGCGATTGCTCTTCCACCGTCAATTCCTGCCTTCTTATTGGTTCAGCACTAGTCTAGTCCGGTCGGGCCAGTCGGGCCCAGTTAGTGGATAATTTCAAGGATTCAAAGGAAATGGACAAATAATTGATTTCTATGATGAGATGGGTTAAAGCGTTAAGGAACTCTCTGATGGAACAACCCACGAAAACCTCCATGACCAAGAAAGAGGCAATGATAAGCAAAAAACAAAAGGAAAAAAAAAATGAAGTCATTGTTTTTGGTGGTGGGCAAAATAATAAAAGGATAACTTGATTCATTGGAGAATGAATGAAATATAAAGAGAGAGAGGGAGAGAGCCATATCAATAATTCAAGCTTGAAATGGAGCAGCCCCATGTGGGCTAACGGCCCTGATTGGATGAGTTAGGCTCAGTTGTCACTGCCATTGTCTGTGTTAAGGCGAACAACTGACATCCGATGCTATATGGAGCAGGTTGATCAAAAAAAATTTCACAAAGGAGAAAAGCCCTTAGTACGAGAGATGGCCGATAGATGCTCAAAATGGAGCAACAAAATCTCCCTCGACAAGGCATGGCCATGCACGTGCCTGCATGTCTTCTCAATATCAGTATTGTACTACTAGCACCTCCAAGCAAGCCACACCAACCCCTTCTCTGTGGCAACTATTTATCTTTATTTAATTTAATATTACACATTGGCTTCTACTTTGATCCAAAAACGGTCACCGGATTTATTAAAATGTTATGCACATATTTATTTATTAATAAAAAATGGTGTCATCTCTTTATGAATATTTGGAATACCATAGACTATACTAATACCACCTCCTTAGTCCTTAGCCATAAAAAATGTATATTATTGATGACAAACTGTCAAATCACTATTTGTTTTTATCATTTGCTGAATCATAGTTGATCAGGTGTGTAACTAAAGTCCCTTTTAATTAATTAATTACTATTTTATTATTTTTTTTAATTCCTTCTCGAATTTTAACTGCAAAGCTAGCAAAGGGGGACCCATCTCTTGTAATTTATTTAATTTGTGAACATCAGATGCAATTCTGTTAGTCCACTCTCTAGTCCTTTCAAATACCAACCAGCCTTTTTTTTATTTAAATGCCAACCAGCTGCTTTGGGTCTTTGGCAAAGGGATCCTTCTCTTCTAGCTTATTTACACTTGGCAGTTCCCTCCCTCCCTGAAAAAAGAAATAAAGAGAAAAAGAAAAAGAATTGTACCAAGAGAACCAAGGGAATGGTGCTAATTGGGAGAAAGAATGTTCCTTTTTTCTTCTTTAGCTTTTATTTTATATGAAAGGTATTAAAAAAATAAATAAAGGGAAAAAAAAAATAAAGAAACCAATGATTGCTATGGTCCAGGCCATGATAAGGTATAGAACTGGAGTGGACTAAGAACAAGGCCACATGTGAGGAATTACAAACAATATTACTCCTTCCAAAATGAGCTGGACAGTAGATATCCAAGCCATGGCCATAGAGATCCATTTGGGTAGCGGAGGGGATACCCCCCAAACCATCATGTCTTAAAAATCCTCACAATCCCCATTTGACCTGTTTACGGGCTAGGTTTTAGGTCTGATTTTGCACTATATTAAGTTTGGGTTTTAGGCTGGATTCATTTAAATTTTGACAAAAACTAAACCCAATCCAGCAATGAACAGGTTAATCCACATTAATATTTTATTTAGATGTTGGTTATTTTTTATGTTTATAAACTTTTGGCCTCTTAATCCACGTTTATTAGCTTATGGTCCCCGAGAGAAAAAATCCTGACTCCCTCCTAATTACTTATCCATTTTTTATGCTTCTATTGACATAAAATTAGTTTAGGATACCTTTTGAATTATGGGCTCTCTTATTTTTGCTTTTCTTTTGAATTTCAACTTTTTACCTTTTTTTTTTGGTGCTTAAAACTTGAAAGAAATGAGTTATTGGTCTGAAGACTGAACAGCTGGACCATTCAACCCATAAGTTGCCAGCTTCAGAGGGGAGGGGGGTCGATTTCCAGTCTGGATTTCTTAACACTGGTCGATTCATTTGGTTAGGACAACACAGATTTCTATTTTCCTCTACTATCAGTTTTGTTGTTTATGTGTGTTTATATTAGTTAGGACTAATTATGCATCTGGCAAAGACAACGTACTCAGATGGAGGACACTCACTAAAAATATGGAGGGGTATGGTGCGGGTACTGGACTATACATCAAAGACGACAATTTTCTTGTACACTCTTTTCCTTTTTAACAGACCATGACAAACTGAAATTCAGGGTTAAATTGGGCTTATTAATAGAAAAAGGTGTGGAAGGGAATCAAGCAACAAATACTGCAACTTCATCCTCATATTATAACTATTGTGGTTCAATCTTTTATGGATAAAATTTGTACCCCACCTAATAGGGTCATTCAGTAAGACACCCCCTCCCTCTACTGTGCAAGTCTAACCACTTATTGCCGGTTCTCTTGGATGGAAGTGTAAAATGACAATTTTGATCCTAACATCTGTCAGGCCAAAATAATTAAATAAAAACAAAAAATATGATCAAAATCTTGATTTCAGATAAAATAAGCATTTTTCGTTGTTATCTATTTTTATTTCTATTATCTTCCTTTGTCTTTGTCTTATTTTTCTTTTGTATTTTTGTCTTTTTTCTTCTTGTTTTATTTTCAAAACAAAATAATGTGTGGGGAGGGTTATATATATATATATATATATATATGACTTTTATGGGGTATTTTTAGAACAAAAAACTATTCCCAAATGCATATATAAACTGTTCCTTAGGCTCCATCTGAAAGGAGTACAAATATAAATATGTAGAGCACAAAATCTTATATTTTATATTATTTTGTATATATTTATATTGTAAATATTTGAATTTATATTCTTTTCAAACTGAGCCTCAGAGAACATGCATTGAATAAAGTGGTTGCAAAGTAGAGTGGGTATCGTAATAATACACAAATTATAGAGTAGGTCTATATTTACGTGAAACTATAGGGGGCGTCTTAGTAAATGACCTTATTAAAATAATACATCAATTAATACTGTCATTACAGAGAGTTCCTCCTAGGTACAAGCAGAAATTTTCTTATTTTAGGTTCGTAATTTGATGGGATCTGTCTCACAATTAGGCTGCAAAAATCTATTACGATTTGATCAATTATAGAGTGTTGATTTAATAGACTTTGGAGGCTTTATTAGGAAGTTAATATTACGGAAAAAGCCTCCATATCAGATAAATAACATGAGTTTAATTTACCACCCCCCCAAAAAAAAGGCAGTCTAACCCACTAATCCGGCCCACTTCCAATAGAAGCCCAAAAAAGATGGGCCCTTGCCTACCGTTGTTACGTGTACCATGAGATGCTTTTTTGGTTCAATTCATTTGCCCCAATTTTGGTGAATTGATTCACGGTGTTCCTCGTTCCGCTGCCAACCAGGAAAAGAAAAGCAAACATTCATGGCCCTAATAAGCTTAGCAGGTACCAACCCATGGCATGGTAGGGTCCACCAGGGAGTGGGAGAGTAGTCAAGGTTTATCTTCCTCCCGCGAAAACCATTGGGCCAGGCCTTTTCACGTCACAAATGAGCCGCAGCGTTCACAAAATGGGAATCCGATCTAGATAAAAGATTCTAATCTAATGGTATAAACTAGGAGAAGACAATTATAGTTGGGCCGGATGATCATTCATATTTATACGTCCACCGGCTGGCCTGGCCCAACTCCCAATCCAATATTTGTAGTCTGGGGACAAATATTGTTTGGTCCTCCAATGCCCAGATTCTCATTACGAGTCCATTGTAGTACCGAGTGTCAAGACTCGATAGTACTTCACAGTTCTCATTGGGAAGGAACAATATGGCGCTTTTGACTTATTACCATTAAATTCAGAAATATTTTTTTTAAATTGCCTTTTATTTTTTTTTCCCTCCCAGGCTTCCAGTCCAAATTAATTAACATATTTAAACCCGGTACACCAGTCCTTTTTTATATTTATTTTATGCAAAATTAGTTTTGATTAAATAAATAAATATTTTGAACTGGAGGCTGTGGCAGGGAGTAGTACCGCATAGGAGATCTTTTCACGCATAAAGATGACGCACCCAACACAACAGTCCCTCACTTTCAAGCTTCTTCTTTCTCGTGAGTGAAAGAAGAATATCTATTTTTCTGAAATTTTCCAAAATTAAAATATAATTAAGTAACGCTTTTTTTTTTTAAAAGTACTTTTTTGGGGGTCTGTGTGTATTTTTTTTCCTGAGTACGGTTTTTCTCTTTAATTAAAAACTGGGAACCTCCGTTTCGTCGAGCGACGGTAAACTCGGGCGCTCTCTCAAGCAAAAGATCTCTCTCTTTGTGGCACAGTACAGAGAGTAGAGATGTGTGGTACGACACGATGATGACGTAATTTGAACTGATTAATGTGTCAGATGAAGCCACGTGGATATAAATGTCCCTGGTGGTTAATTAATTCCTTTTGTTTTCTCGGAAGTAGCAGTAAAACATGATTATTAAGTCAATTCTACCGACCAAAATGCCCCGGTACTATACTAATTTCCATATTTATTAGCTATTACTACTACCTCTCAACTCCTTAAAATCTTCTGATCCATTGAACCTAACAACAATCATAACCAATCAAATCATCCACGTCAAATTTGATTTTTTTATCTTGAACTCCTTGATTTGAGGTGTGGATCAAGCGGGCCCAGTGGGTGGACAAGGGCCATGAATACTATTTTATATGAGAGTCTTTACCCTTTAGTCTTTAATTAATAATTATCACCAAGAAAAATATTATTTAGTTTGTAATAATTAAAGTTTAGTTTTGATGATGTTTGTTCATTTTAGACGACTACGTACGTCTCAGGGTCATTTTGGTCAGTTAAGAAAAGATCGCACTCCGCTAAAACTCGAAATCCAATGATGCGGATCCGATACGGATTTATGTTTACTATTTAGTATTTACTTGGAGTAAATATTAAAAATTGAAAGTGAAAAGAAAAAAATATGATTTTTACCTCGTTACGTGAGATGGTGGTGGAAGGTAAAGAAAGGCGCCGTTTTGGAATTGGCAATTGGCAATTGAGTTTTCCGATTTAACACCATCCTGGCTCCCGCCTTCTCACGTGCGTCATCAACTCATCGATCCTCAGGCATCAGCCCTAAAATAAAATAAAACAAAAAAAACTTTATTTTTTTATTTTTAATTAAAGGAAAAAGAAAGAAAGAAATTAAAATTTTTAATAATAAAGAAATAAAGAAGTGCTACTGCCACCACTATTACTTACTTCCAGTCTTCCACAGTTCTACAACGACAAAAGCAAAGCAAATCTTGTCAGAAATAAGAAAATGCAGTTAACATGATTTTTACCGGAAATAGCCGGTGATCATCCCGGTTTCTCGAAACCCTATGCACCCAAAGCCTCTCATTGGAGGAGAGTGGAGACTGGAAAGGCGTGTTCGTATTGTATGGATTATGGGTTGTGTTCTTGTTGTTATTGGTCAGTTGTGACTGAACAACCACAAATCTGCTTCCCCTCGCCAGTCGCCTCTCTCCCTCACTCCCCCAAAATCCCACTCTACGTCGTCGACTCCTGACTCTCTCCCTCTCTCTCTCTCTCTGCAGCTAACCTGCGCCAGTCTGCCGTTTCTGCAGCTCGGAAGATCATGATAACCTTTCCTTTCATCGTCACCATCACCTCCCTTTAACTCTTTTTTCTTGTTCTTCATCTCTACTCTCAGCCTTCTCTCTTTCCACTGAATTCTGCCTATACTTGTTTGTCTATCCTCTCTCCCCCTCTGTCTTTCTCTCTCAAAGGTAAGCTTCAATCATGGCGGAGGGTTTCGAACCCTTTCACGTCCCTCAGCAAAGTAGAAGAGACAAGCTTAGGGTTGTCGGTCAAAACCATCCCACTTGCGAAGAAGCAGCAGCAACCTCCCTTCAAGGGTGCGCAGGTTTACTTCCTCTTTACGATCCATCTCTCCTGACATCCGAGATGCTAACTTGCGCTAACGCTGACACTTCCGAGTTTCACCACCAGAACCACCCCCCACTTGGTGGAGCTGGGGAGGGTTGTAAGCAAAACCCAGCTTGTGTTGTTAAGGAAGAAGGAGGGAATTTGATTGGCTATGTTGGTGGGTTTATGAACGCCTCTTCGTCGTCTTCGTCTCATCATCCTTACTTGGATCCACAGTCTTCTCTTGCATTGAACCCAAGCTCCATCCAAGATATCAACAGCAACCCATTTCTTTATACCACGCACAACCTTAGAGATTTTGACCATTCGTTTCATAGTGGCGAGGTGGTGACTTTTAAGCCGGAGCCCTTGTCTTTGACCCCCGATTCGACGACGACGGGGCAAGGGTTGTCCTTGTCCCTGTCTACCCACAACACTCGCCAGCAGAATCTTCCTCTAGAATTGAACTTGCAACGATACGAGTCCGCTATGTTCGGTGACAAGGGTATCGGAGGGTTTGTAGTTCGAGGGATTGGTGCTGGGACTGGTGGTGCTTCGACGTCGAACGATATCCTTCGCTGTTCAGCCCCTCTCGGCCCGTTTACGGGCTATGCTTCGATTTTGAAGGGATCGAGGTTCTTGAAGCCTGCGCAACTGCTCTTGGAGGAGTTTTGTGGTGTCGGCCGGGGAATTTATGCGGAAAGAAGCTGCGGAGACTCATCTTTGATGGATTCTACCATGGAAAACTTGAGCGCAGCGGGAATTAGTGTTGACGATCCACTCGGTTGTGGAGATCGTAGCGAGCACCGGAGGAAGAAAACGAGACTAATATCGATGCTTGATGAGGTATGCTTTGTGGATTGTTTTCTTTTTCATATCTTGCTTTTCGTGCTAGGCTTTGAGTTATATTCAGATAACTCAAATTCAGTTTCTTTCTCCAATTTGACCCTTTCGCTTACTTCAATTGTCCAAGTTTTTCTTCTCCGAACTCACTTTGGTCGAGTCCTTCCCAAGCTTGTATTGTGTTACTGTACAAGCTACAGTGTCTAATTTAATTGACGAGTAAAATATACATGGAATTTGATTGTCAACCAAAAAAGGAAGTAATATAGAAGAAGAAAACAAAGGAATGTAACTCTATGTTTGTGTTGAATTAGTTGGAAATGCTTTTGCAGCCTAACAAAATGGAAAAGTAATATAAAGTAAAGAAAGGAATACAAATATCCTTTTAATACGTAGTTTCCGGCTATAAACAATTGCTTGTGTTCAAGTTAGAAGGGGTTTGGTCATGGAGATCGCAGAAAACTCTCATCATTTTGGGAAAGGTGACATTGGAGGAATATATGCACAAAGTTTGGTTCTAGAAAAGCGTATAACAACCTTAGAAATAGAACTCACGGGTGATACTGACGCCAGGTTTGGAAGTGTTATGTGCATAAAGTAGCTGGAGGAATCCACATGAAAAGATTTTTTACTCCAAAGAAAA
The DNA here is from genome assembly GCF_056320005.1 of Nelumbo lutea. Classification (NCBI taxonomy): domain Eukaryota; kingdom Viridiplantae; phylum Streptophyta; class Magnoliopsida; order Proteales; family Nelumbonaceae; genus Nelumbo; species Nelumbo lutea. The sequence goes on along the minus strand of NC_142685.1, from coordinate 15,953,170 downwards.
AACGTACATGGAAAGCATTATGGTTTTTCAACCCAAAAGAGTGTTGGATCAAATTTGTGTCTGGTTCTCTTTTCATGGTTTTTCTAATGGTGGGCGAGCTGGGACTAATGTAGTACAGTTCTTCTATGATCTATCTCTACCTCCGCTCTTGATGCTTATTCCCTGGCAGGATATGTCTAATCTTTAAACATGACAATTCCCACCAGTCAAATTATTACCTTTATATCGCTTATGTTGGTCAAGTTGCCAAATTCGTGAGAGGAAAAAGAACTTTCATAATTCCTCCATCTGCATGCATTCCTTTTGTGACATGGTTTTGCTTCTAAGTTCTGCCATGGGGATGCTGATAACTCTTCATGAATTTGAGCAAGCAAGTGGCATGCCATGACAAAAATAAATAAATTAAAAACTGCAGAATATCAAGCTTATAGATTGTGATGTGATCGTGCTAGAAGTACTTCTGTCAAATGAGGGTAGAATAAATTCTGCACA